>NW_003852533.1:145352-146951 GCF_000181295.1 Otolemur garnettii | reverse complement strand
ATAACAATAACAATGTTTAAGATAAGGACTAGAAACCTAAACCTCGTAAAGAACAAAGATAAACACATTCAGAAAATAAATCAGATGATCGCTGCATCGAAATATTAAGCAATAATAATAAAGGAAGCAATAAAGCAATAATGCAATAATGCAATAAAGAAATAAAGCAATAATGCAAAGGAAGTAGCATTCCCATTGTCAGATAAGAGTATTTCTATTATAGACTGCCTTGACTCTGAGGTTCAGTATGGAGTCATCAGTTAACTTCTTACTCTTTTTTTTTCCAATGTCTCAAAAAATAAACAACTAATATTTATAAATAAAAGCAAAAAATAATTTCAAAAAAGAGATCATGCCAAATCTTATAGACAATAGAAAAAAAAGAAGTACTTCAAAATCATTCTGCTTGATCTAGATACACCTGATACTAAAAATGGAGAAAATCTATTATTATAAAGAGGAAATTACAAAGATATATCACTTATAAATGAGGATACAATATTCCAAACAACATATTACCAGGCTGAATTAAAACATAAAGAATATTTTGAATTGAAGGCCATGTCAGGTCAAGAAGCAGTGGAGGGGGCCTTCCCTTTCTCTGACAAGCTGGACAGGCCTGAGGATCAGGATGGGAAGGGGACAATTGACTCCCCTTTCTCTTTCTATTGTCTCAAAATATTTCAGGAACGAGCGTCAGGATTATAGATGGACCAGGCCCAAATCATTTGGGTCATAAATACCTGTCTCCCAGGCTAATCTACAAGCCAATCTATTTCTCCCCATCTCTTCACCCTCCCTAGCAACCTCCCTAGCAACCATTTATTCCTTATAACCCTATGCTCCTCAATTCCTCCCCTCTCTTTTAAAAGGCCTGTATAAAGATATTTGAACTCCATTGGAAAACTGGATTGTCACTCTGATTTCTCCCCTGGTGCGTGGTAAATGAATCTTTTCTTCCATTAATCTGCCTCAATTATGAGCTGATCTTTCAGAGAAATTTTGGAGAAAGGGCAAATTTCCCCTTTCCCCTTCAAAAGCAACCTATAAGATATATGTTTGTGTGTATTGTATTTCTGCATTTACTTCTTTTTGTTTATTATTTTAATTTTCTCTTTTTAGGGTTTTTTGTTGTTAGTAGCAAGATATTCTATAAATATCCACTTCTTTCCAAGTCACAGTCCCTCCCAAGACAACAATCTATAAAGCAGAGAGGGGTGTGTTGTAAAAGTGGTGTGTAGGAGGTATTAGCACAAATCCTGTTATACATGAACAGAATTTTTGCACATACCTCCCTCGCAATTCTTTAAAAATGTTCCCTTTTGTATAAAAATATCTGCTTGGAATCTAACAAACCAGAACAAACTTTTAAAACAAAATTTGGGGATCTGTCTTAAATTTGCAACTCAAATTAGCGTTGCGTGTTACTCACCTCTAAAAAAATCTGCAGGAGTGCAAAAAATGTGTATGTAATTTTATTTTTATGTTTTACAAGCTATAAAATTAAAGCGAGACTTTTAATAAAGTAAATGCAAATATGTACTATATCTTTTACTCACATAAAAGTGTTTCGGTGGCATCTTCACATATTTGTATCCT
>NW_003852533.1:136012-145251 GCF_000181295.1 Otolemur garnettii | reverse complement strand
TTTTTTTTTTTACCAAAATCTAGGCCCTTGTCCCCTACATTGCCTCAGAAGAATGAAGATAAATGGTGGTCAGAAAGGAAAGACAGGTTTGTTACTTTGCTGAGAAAGGAGGGGAAACAGGGACTCAGATTTTCCTGTATAGGAGCAGAAACACAAGGCTTTTACTGCGAGGGCCCTGGGTTCTAGACACTTGTGCTTTTTGTGCAATTAGTGATGCTAATAGCCCCACCTCTGCAAAGACAAAGACTCACTTCCGTCCACCTGGAGGCCCACCTGTTCCATCTTCTGCAATGTAAAGAAAAATTCATTTCCTTTCCTTTTCCAGTCACGGTGGCAGGCAGGCAAGCATGTCCATTTCTGTTTCCAAAAGGGTCGAGGAAGTTGTAAAGAGACAAAAAGCACTTTTGCTGTTTTTTGTTCTTGTTGTTTGTTTGTTTGTTTTTCAGGACGTTCCTTCTGTTATGTATTCACCACTCTCAACTGTATACTTCCATATCTATGGAAGGAGGGGTGACTACCCTGTTACACTATAATATTTTATATGTTATGAGATTTCCAGAGGAAATGTATTTGTAAATATTTTCCAAAAAGATTAAAAATTAAAGGACATTTAGGGATAACCCACATGTCATGCTGGCGCCAGAATTTCCCTTTATGTCAGGTCTTTAGGCGTTCAAAGAATGAAAACATGAACCATGTGAGTAAGCAAAAGTACAGAGTTTATAAATAGATAAGAGAAGAGGGGGAACAGAACCTCTGGCAACGGAGGAGGGAACCCAAGTGGGAAGCCCGTGTGAGTCTAGGGGTTTTTATACTACTTTTCCTGTCCTTCCGGCAGGGATGGGGTGTGTCGGAAAGTATATCCAGAACATGTCACAACTTGCCAGGTGTCTGTAGACAGAAAATAATCCTAAAATTAGTAAAGAAATTCTTCAGTCCTGGCAGTCGTTGCCCCAGATGAGGCATGAGGGTGTGTGCTCCTTACTCCAGGAGGAACTGCCCATGTGAGATACCAGTCGGGCGGATTTTTGTATGACCTTGCTTGGGCCCAGAGAATGTGACTTGGTAAGGGCCTGTTTGTGCCTAGAGATGGGGGTCTGTGACTGAGAGAGGATATCTGGGAAGGTGAGGTCTAAGGGAAAAGAGGTCTTCTCAAGGAGACCCCAAGGATACACCTGCGAGGTCCTCCCCAGGGTGACTCAGCTCTTAGGAATTTGTAGAAACTTAACTTCCTGGGACCCGGAAATTTTTGCTTCTATAGAATCCTGTAGTTCTGCAGGGCTGGACTAGCTTCTCCCCCTTGATTCAAACTGACTGATGAGAAAGGTGCCCGTGGTTTGGAACTTTTTGACTGGAGATAAGAAGGGAAAGACCAAGCCAGTTGGGGAGTGTGGCCATTTTGAATTCTTCTATGCTGTTTGCTCCTCCAGCTGAATACAAGTCTTTACCTCTTAAATACGGTGTTTGGATATTCATTCTCCCCATTGGGCCTCATTTTCCTGCAACATCATGAACTGATTTCTCTGCTTGCCCAGGCCTAGAAAATGGGGGTCCCTGTCCAGCTCTGAATGGGAGATCCCTGTATCAGTAGGTTTCAGCATCAGAAGAGTTGTCTAGATCAGCTCTTAGGCCTTATGCAATGTTATTAATGTAATCTGGCTGACTTTCTTGGTAAATGATATATGTTTGCTGCCTTTTTCTCCAAAAACTCTTAACAGTTTTTAACAAATAAACACTTTTCAAATTGTCAGTTTCCTTTCATCCATATTCAGGGATTTGAAGCATTTATTTGGGGCAATTTTATTTTGTATAGTTGTTTCGAGGAATAAAATGTACTGACTGGCCTCTTTGTGCACTACCAAGGGGTTAAGCTTCTTTGAGCACCACATGAGCTTTTCTTATTTTCAGTATAGAGAACATGGTCTGTTATTCTTTCAAAAATATTTTCATTTAGTTTAAATTCTTTTTTCCTATGGTAGCTGAAATTTTTGGCATTATCTCCAAGTGTAAAAATCTACAACCAGTCCGAAGGCTACTTTTGCTCTGATAACATCCCTCCTTCTTTTCCTTATTTCTTTCCTTTTGAACAACTGGCAAATAATGAACTTTCACTTTGAAATAGTCCAGGGCTCCAAATCATAATAAATGTAATAGACATGACCATTGTCTTACCATTTAGTAACTGAATACATTTTTTGCTTCAGGGAAATCCTCCATTGGGTGGGTCCTAATGGGAAGTGAGATTGAGCTCTATGTAGAATCTAATGGCAGACAATTAAGACACAGATGCATCTGTCCTGGGCTCTGTGGATTGTATATTTTTTTCCAAGAATTTGAATCCAGAAAATTAATGTGAAGATGCAGAGAGATTTAAATATTATTTCAGAATTTGGTAAGTATCCAATGGAAAAAAGTATAATAATTATATGATCAGGCTGATTTGTTGCTTCTTGTCTGGTACCTAAATTTTTTGCTTTCCATCTATTTTCTGAGCTTTGTTTTCTAAATTTCTAACAATTTGTGAGTCAATCAATATCCTTCAATTGAAATTTATGATAGTCAGCGTTTGGAATAATACAAGTAATAATTTTAAGACTGAGCCATACTAGAGCCTAAGTCAAAAGGAAAAATTAGTAGTACCAATTATGTTTCTGATATTTTGTTCATAATGGCTTTTTTTACATAATTTTTTAAAAATATAATATTCATCTTGATTATTTGACACTTTTAAAGATCTCTTAAATGTGGTGCCCAGAGTGTTTCTCTCATCTTGTCCCGATCCCAGCCTTGGTAAGCTCGGCTAAACACGAACAAGTCAGTGTACAAGAGCTCAAATATATTTAATCAACAGACACATCAGAGTTGAACCCACAGTAAACTGAAAGCAGTAGCAAAGGCCCCAAAGTTGTTACAGTCCAAAACACATAAATTCAAAATGCTGGCTTTGCTTTGTCTTAGTGTGTACTGTTACTCCTGAACCCACTTCTAATTCTGTATCATTATGAATGTACTTTCATTAGAAACTAAGTCTACTACTGTGTGTTAATTCTGTCACTCAGAGATAATGTTCATATATCTATTTGTAAAAACCCCTGAATTTACATTAATAATGAGAAACATTCTAATCTCATTCATGATAGCATTTTAATTAAAGGTTTAAACAAGTTCGTTTCTTTTTTTTTTGGCCAGAAACCTCTTTTATTGTTCATTGCAATGTTTACATAGGATGTAACTTCAGGATGTATTTTCTTATGAATTTTTTTATCATACCCTCAACACACATGGCTCTTCTCTGTTCCACATTTATATTTTTCTATTTTTGTTTGTATTTTGTTATTTATTTATTTATTTTTTATTGTTGGGGAATAATTGAAGGTACAATGAGCCAGGTTACACTGCTTGAGTTTGCTGGGTGAAGTCCCTCTATTAATTGTGTCCCACCCCCGAGAGGTGTGCCACACACTGTGGCCCCATGGTCCCTTCCCTCCTTCCCTATCTCCCTCCTCCCCCTCCCCTCCATGTACTAGCAAGTTTTTAGCATCCCCTTTAATAAAAACAGGCAAGAGTGGAATTGTCAGCGTGAATCTAACACAGATTTTTATAGTTTAGTCATTTTTGTGATTCTGACTCAAACACAGTTGAACGTGAAAAGAAGTCTTCACTAGTCAGTAAGGTGTGGCCTGGTGGGAGACATTGAGCTGACTGTAAGAGAACTCAACAGCTAGCATTTTACACACACTCACACACACACGTGTGTGTGCCATTCCCATTTATTTATTTTCAGTGAGAAATATTTATGTCATTGAAACAAAAATAGTCATGCCAACCAGAACCTATTGTCACTTTGTTACCGGCTACTAACCAGTCAGAATGAGAAGGTTACCAGTAGTCATGAATCCACACCACCATGGCAAAAGACAGACATTTATGATATACAAAGATAAGATTCTCTTTCTCCAGTTTAGTAATCAGTACACTAAACCTCTGACTCTTAGTTATTTTTAATTCTGCATGTAAAAGACTGACCAATCTCTTATCTGAATGATGCCACATTTGGTCAGAGGGGATAGTATGTTCATTTGGCTTTAGACAAGCTGATGACTTGGATGGGTTTAGGTTCCTATAAATGCATTTATTTTAGTTTTTAATCTTAAAAACGTGCAAAATAAAGTCTTGGAAAAATACAATAACCATATTTAAAAGAAATAATAAGCCTAATAATGCTTCATTTATAACATTCCAAAAAGCAATTTGTAACAGAATTAACCTAAAATTACATATTGCATGAAAAGCTAATTTTATGCCTTTTCTTATTGTGTAATTTATATTGCTTTTAAAACAATAACTTGTTATTTATAAAAAAAGTTAAGTAATTTTTACATGTGCCATAATTTCTCAGGAAATTCAATCCACTTATTACTCTTTTTCTTTTTAATTGACAAGTAATGATTGCACATATTTATTGGATATAATTGAACATTTTGAGATTTTACATATATATGAATGATTAAATTAATTAACGTGTTCATTCCCTTACATACTCACTGAGATTTTTTTATTGTGAGAGCATTCAATATTTCTACTCTTATGTTAATTTCACTTTTTAAACCAGGTTTCTTTTTACTTCCCTTGATAAATTTAAAAAGTTTAATAAGTTGTGCTTAAAGATTTAACTGGACTTTATTGTCAATTCCTGAATTGGCTTCATCCCATGTACAAAACAGGGGCTTGACTGTAAGAGACTCAAAGGCTTAACAGAACCTTCCAATTGGCTGGTGTGAATCGCCTGTTTTTCTGGCCTGTTTCTAAGTTCAGTTTGATCACGTGGCACCTGGCATAGGAAACCCTAATCTGTTTTGTTTTGTCTGTTGGGGCCTAGTGTAAGGAACTCAGTCGAAAACAATGGCTTCCCATCCATTTTATATAACATAGTTAAGGATAAAACTTTTCATCAGACCTGGAACTATACCTTGCTACTAAGTATCTATTTCTAGCATTTCAGAATAAAATCATCAGTAACTTTCCGGCATTCAGATCGTCTAGCAGGAAACTGGATCACACCCGTTCTTGACCTATGTTTTTTTTCTCCTCTCCTTTTTCCTTCTTGACTCTTTCTCTTTTAATCCTCTCTCTCTCCTTCTCTCATCTCCCTCCCTCCCCCCTTTCTTCCTCTCTCTCTCTCTCCTTCTCTCTTTCCTAATCTCTCTCTCTTTCCTTTTGTGCTGTACGATATTTAATTGATCCAGTAACCTCTTATCTACAGACAGGTTTTCTTATGTTCGTGGTTTAGTTACCTGGGCTGTTTAGATTGGCTAAATTTCTTGGGCTACAGCTGACAAAAAAAGGTATTACAGGTGGAATCAGGACACTGGTCAGGGATCTCTGTCCTCTTTCTACAGATAAAACAAAAATCTCAGTCCCTTTCAGTTACTCCGTTATAACCACTAACCTTAGGAAAGGTACTGACTTTCAGTTTTGGAAAAATTCAGCAATTCTTAACGTTATTTCAAGACATGGCTTTTATTTGTTTGTTTATCTGAAATGATTTCTTTTATTGTTTGGGATTCGTTGAGGGTACAAAGAATTAGCTTATAGTGATTGCCTTTGTTAGGTAAAGTCCTTCTTATAATTGTGTCCTGCCCCCAAGAGGTGTGCCACAGCCTCCCTCTACCCCCACACCTTGTAAGGACATGGCATTTTAAAAAATGAAAATGGGTTTTCTGGAGCCCTCTCAATACAGCATAATGTGAAGATAAGTTGTATTTCCTAAAGTAGACTATAAACTCTTGGGTTAAACTCCTCCTTCTTCAACCTGTAAGAAGGAATACTGATTAGGAGTATTTGCATAATAATATCCATCTTATAAGGAGATTTTGATATAACCAATAAAATCAATATCTACTACTTACTAAGCTTTTATAATAATGCATCATGTCATGCTTAGTTCTTTGTACATAATACTTAATATAATTCACCTGGTTTCCCTGTGAGATGACAGAATGTCATTATTACTGTAGAGCACTACCAAACTGTAATTCATTTAATTCCATAAGAAAGATGATAGCATACTGTTATTACTCTCAGAGGGAAAGGGAAACTAAGATTTAAGTAAAGTAAAGTAAGATTTAAGTAAAGCTTTAAGTAAACACCTGAAGGTGACATGGCAAGTGAAGGGGCTGATAACTTGAATTTAACTTTGATTTCAAATGAATTATTCTTAAATTACTGTCATTATCTGTGTGTTGCTCTGGAATCCCCATGACAAGGTGCTTAATATTTGATAGCAAGAAAAATATTTCACTTAATATCCTTTTGGAAAAATGAACTGTGGAAGTATGCTTTTCAACTCTGTCTTCTTTGGAGTGAGAACATTTTTATGATAATTAACATTCACAAACAAGTTAATTTTTTGCCACTTAATAGGTTGATTAAGGATTAACTGTCCTCCTTTAAACTAGAATAGATGTCATTGGATGAAGGCATGATCACTAAGTTAGAGCCCACTAAGTACATTCATTTCCCTGTCCAAGGATGTCTCAAGGCAGCTTCTCAGCTAAGGAATATGTAGTTCTTCACTTACTGAAAATGATTTTTGTTTATTAGTTTAGCTAATCCTTATCAATTAAATTTTCCCATCATCTAAGATAAAGAGTGAGAGTGCTCTGAACTATTTTCTTGTTCAATAAGAACTATACACTTTCATAAACTTTAGCAATGAAATAATTATATATAATATTGCTAGCAATCACATTTACTTACAATTTCTAATTAGTTTCTTTGTGTAATCATAAATATTACCTAATGTTTGCTATTAGCTTTTAATAAATGGACTCAAACTTAGATTATGATGTATATAACCACCCCTAGCTCAGTGCTATGGAGTACTCACCGTCCCATCATCCCTCCTCATTTACATGACTTTAGCCTTTAATATTAACAGTTTTGATTTCTTCATGTTTACAAGGACTACCTTATCTTCCAGCTTCTTGCCTTTATCTGTTTTAATCAGTTTTCATTCTATTTTTTCTCATCTATCCATTTATATAGTTAAATATTGAATCTGGCCACCAGAACTGCAGAATCTAAATGATTTTAAACCCTGCTCTTTGGCTAGAGTGTTCTATCCTCTAATTTATTCTGGTAATCTATGGCGTAACGTCAAAGCCTTTAATCCTCTGGAACCAACACATTCTCATTATTCATAGCGTCTACTTGGCTGTGTTTGTCCAGCCAGCGTTCCACGATGTGTAATCGTTACTGTTAACATTCTATTCATTAGAATTCCCTCTCTTCCTTTCCAGGTTCTCTTTATAAACTACTGTCCTGACAAAAGTGGACTCAGGACGAGTAGACAGCACCTCCATGTTGCAGTGGGCAGCTGATGCTTTGTGGAAAGACACAGCATCACTATTCCCAGAAACATCTTCAGTCCACTTCAGAATTTGATTCCCTTCCACATCAGATTCCCTGGCAGATGTTCCTGGGCATCCTTGTCCTCTTTGTCAGTGTATTCTTCACACTCGTGCCATCCCCGTGGGGCCTCCATTCCTATAACTCTACCTGCCTGCAGGTCTCAGAGACTTTGTGCTGCCAGATCTCAATGTTTAACTTGACAGTTTATGTATAGTGAGTAGACTCTCTACCTGGAATTAAATTTGAATTAATTTTCCTGGCTTTCGATGGCCTTCAAGGTTCCCGTCCCCCTTTCGGATTCAATAGGTCTCTCACCCTGTTTTCGATCACAGTCTCGTTGGTCTTCATTTTATTTTTTAAAAACCCTAAAATCTTTCTCACCTTAGGATATTGTTAGCTATTGTATTTCTGCTGACTTTTTGGCTTCTTCTTGTCGTTCAAATTTCAGCTTAAATGCTATGTTCTCAGATAGGGTTTCCCTGAGGATGAAACCCAGAATGTCCACTAAGCCGATGATTATAGCACCAAATGGTTGTAGTTTTATGCATAACCGAGACTTTTCTATTTAATAGTAAAGTGTTGCTTAATCTCCTTGAACAGAATAACAGAATAAGAGTGTGAAAGCTGCGTGGGTCACACTTTACATCCACCGATAGTACATACAGCTTGAAGATGATGAGTTACTTCTTCAAATTCACACCACTTCCCACCAGTCCCCACCTTTGCTGCTTTTAAGATATCGGTTCTAAAATTTGTATCAGTTCTTTGGACACACTGAGTTTAGATTGTGTAAAAGCTTTTTATTTACTATCCCTTCCACCCAGAATGCTCTTCGCTTTTGTATAAAAGGTGTCCCCTGCTAAATTTTTAGGATTCTCTTTTAATGTCGCCATTTCAGAAACAACTGGTCACCCTATCAAATGTGGTGTCGTTCTTCCTACAAATCTTCATTCTTCTAACCTTTCTTCTCTCATTCATGTCACTGATTGTGATCTATCGTGCGGTTCCTTTTTATCTGTACTTACATTCATTCATGTAATACTACATTTCCATCAGAACAATAGCTATGTCTGTCTAGCTAAAATTTTCTTTTTAAATTATGATTGAAAAACATGTAACAAAATTTATCATCTTAATCACTTTCACATGTACAGGTTAATAGCTCACATCTTTTATCCTTCTTTCTAGAACATTGCCTGACGCAGAATAGTTGCTCAATGAAAGATTGTTGAAAGACCGAACAAAGTATTTATAACTTGACCATATTCTTTTTTCTTTTTCTTTTCTTTTCTTTTTGAGACAGAGTCCCACTATGTCACGCCTGGTACAGTGCCGTGGAGTTACAGCTCAGAGCAACCTCTAGCTCTTGAGCTTAAGAGATTCTCTTGCCTCAACCTCCCAAGTAGCTGGACTACAGGCGCCCACCACAATGCCTGGCCGCTGGCCATATTCTTGTGTGTTTTTTAGTCCATGATGTTATGTAATCCTAAACCTTAATTCCTTGAGTTGGCCAAGAAGAATATTTTAGCCAGTTTGTAGGACCCTTTTTGAATCCTCAAATCCTCTGCCTAGATCTGTCCAATTTTTCTCATATTCTATTTGTCTCTACTTTCTAGGTCACACTTATACACTGAGAAGACAAAACAAGTTTTCTATTTGTTTTTTATCTTTATTTAAAAAAATTATTTCTATGTTGGATTCATTTTGTCTTTTTTGGCTTCACAATTGATTTTAACCTGAAACTGGGAAAGAATCCTAAGTACTGTTCATGTTATAATTCTTCCCTGAGTGCATCCATGGGTGCACACACATGAGTAGATCGTACC
>NW_003852533.1:132350-135940 GCF_000181295.1 Otolemur garnettii | reverse complement strand
AGGGCTTGTCTGGTGCACACACGTGAGTAGATCGTACTGATTCAGCCACTGATCCAGGGCTTGTCTGGTGCACACACGTGAGTAGATCGTACTGACTCAGCCACTGATCCAGGGCTTGTCTGCTGATCACCGGCTACCTGATGGCCTCTGGGTATGTGTTGCTGAGCAAGACACAGCAGCTAAAAACAGAAACAATTTATTCTGCTAGTGGATGCTGAGAAATACAAGAGTAACTCTATAAGGATGTGGAATACTTCATGATAAATGTTAAAGGCATCATATTCTCTTTCCATATATATTGAGAATCTGCTTGCGATAATGAAGTCTATGTGCATTATCTTATTTAATTACCAAAACCCCATTGGAACAAGAAAAGTTTTGGCTTCTTGCACCTCTGTGAACACACCTGTCCTTAGGGAAGACATGCTTGTCTGAAGTGGTAAAGCACAGGCGTGACTGGATCCTATGGTTTTACCTCAAACTGCACGATTTTAAACATTTTCTATTAAAGCAAAAGATTTTAAAATACTCACTATTTTCTTGAGCTCAGTTACACTATTAGTTTACCATATTCTGAAATCCAGTGACGTGTGGTTTGGAAGCCTGATAGCTGAATGTGCCAGCGCTCCTGAGTTGAATATTCAGCAGAGGAACGTCCTCCGAATTTACACCTTTGTTATGCCCACGTGTAGTTTGCACACATGTGTTAATACTAACTGGAGGTTTTTCTTATCCTCCCACTTAATTGAAGATTTTCTTAGTGATTGGGATTTTGTCACTCTAGCTCAACTTTCTTTCCTTCGTATCACTCAGTACAATGTTTTATATGTGGCAGGTATATTAAAAAATCAGTGGTTGATTTGTGTGTGTGTGTGTGTGCTGTGTACTTGTCATCCTCTATTCAATGGTCTCTGTGGAATTGGATGTGATCTGGGTGGGAAATTCAGGAGACCTGTTAATTCACTGGTCTATTATTAAGTAATTTTGCTCAAAAGATTTCATAAAGGTCTTGTGTGCTTTGCCCTCTCATCCATATTTTCCACCACACTCATGACTGGGTATCTGTCCAGACCCAGCCTTGCTCTCATTGGGGTCAATATGAGGAGATGCTAGTTTAATGCATGAGGTGAAAAGAGCTTTGGCTCCTCTGAGCTGGTAGCCACAGTGCATTTGTATTACTTGAGGCAGATTGCAGTGTTCATCAGGCAGGGCGCTCATGAGTCTGGTACCTCCAAACCTACTGCCATCTTTCCTCAAAAAAAGAGTGAGCCTATTTTTATTCTTTATGTGAGAAAATAATCTCCGGGGAGGGGAAATACTATGCCGGAATAGCAATGAAGAAACAGTTGCTCTACATGACATTTATTTCTGGATGGCTGGAAAGATCAATGTACTTGCCTGTAGCTCCTGAATTAATATCCTCAGCCATGGAGGAATGCAGTGCCGTGCACACAACTTGTTCTTTGCTAACTTCTTGTCATAAGTAAAGCAATAATAAAGCAGCCTTGGAATAGGTGTTGCCCTTGGGATGTAGTAGTACTGTGCCTTAAAATTCACTAATAACTGTAATGCATGGACTTGACTTAAATTTTCTGTACAAATGAGACAATTTCCATTCGGCATATGGAAAGCCATGTTTCTGAGTAATTCATTCCTTTTGACGTGTATTTTTATATCTCCAGAGGTCAATGCCATTCCATCTGTTCAGTGAGGAGAATTGGGCTGGGGTTCCTGATTGTGAATCCCATTATCACCTTACTCTGGGACGCAATTAGCCCACACCTCTAGTAAATCATTTGCAAAGTGTCAATAGCAAATATGTTGTGAGGAAAAATCCATTTATGCATGTGTTTGTTTATTCAACAAACGTTTATTAAATGTTTACTGGGAGCCAAAGCAGTGCTGGATATTATTTATGCAACTGTCATTGCAAATCACTTTAGCTTTTGTACATATGATATAATGAAAGTATCGCTGTTCCAAGTACAAGCAGGGAATACAGGGTGGCCATAAAGTTCACGTGCAATTTCAAATAGACAGACTGCACATGAACTTTATGGCCACCCTGTATAAGTAACTATTTAGAGAGATAGAGTTTTAATTTTTTTTTTCTATTCATGAGGGTAAAACTGGTTCCATACTACACAGGATGGCAACGGTGAGAATACACAATCTATAACTTAATAACATTTAAAATTTGTGGGACCTCAAACACACGGTGATACTCCAGGAATATGAATTTGCCTAATATCCTTCTAAAGATTCCAGTGATACAAGAAGATAGAATGAAATCAACCCACAAAAACAAATGAATGGTGGTGGTGATCTGGGGGGCAGTGGTGAAGGATGAGCAAGGTTTCAGTAATACAAGGAGATAGGATGAAATCAACCCATGAAAACCAATGAATGGTGGTGGTGATCTGGGCGGCAGTGGTGAAGGATGAGCGAGGTTTCAGTAATGTTTTTGAGGAAGAAATTATAGGAGGTCGAAGGAAGCAGGTGGGGGAAGGTGCCTCTTGAGTTTTTGCCATACTTTTGCTCTTTTCATAATATACTTGAATAATTTTCCAACACTAGAATATTTTCCCACTGTTTTCTCCTTATCCTTCACAGTGGTCTTTTCAGGTGAGTAGAATTATGCCTACTTTGAAGGGAGGGATTCTGAGAATCTGATATTTAAGGCCAGAGATGAGGGGACGTGACCCTCACTGGCCTGACTTTTTGTCCAATACACACTTACTCACCATTCACAGACGCTGTTCCACACAGCAGGAGCTCCATAGTAAGGGGGTGGGATTTTCACTTTCACAGAGGGTGTAATTTTTAGACTTTTCCCTAAATATTTACCATACCTGTGAATTAAAGAAGACAGAAGAAACCATCAGCTAAACTGAAAAGTGTAAAGGTTTATAATGTACACATTTGTGATAAAAATCCACACACATTCCCGTGAGGACAGCTAGGTGGTCTGTGTTGGGCCATCCTTCCCTACGTCAATTCCAGATAAACATAGGACAGTGTGATCCTATGGGGATAAAGAAAACACTGCCTTATGCGGAGTGAATTCCTACCACGTCTCACTCGGGGTGAAGGCATTCTGGACAAATATTTACATAACCAGTTGTGTATGTATTTGGTATCACCATGTGTAGTTATGTCTAGTCCTTTTTACATTTGTAATTAAACTGAGTTGCTAGGTTTTTTGTTTGTTTGTTTGTTTGTTTCAGTTTTTGGCTGGGGCTGGGTTTGAACCCTCCACCTCCGCCACCTCCGGCTGGTGCCTTACTCCTTTGAGCCACAGGCACCGCCCGAGTTGCTAGGTTTTGTAAAGGACATTACTGAGAGATTTGTGGCTGTGTCTTTGCTTTTCTCCTTCTGTCCTCTCATTCTCCCCTGAACCCAGGCCAGTCACACGTTTGTTCCAATCCTTCTGCTGAAACTATTCTTAGAAAAATTACCAATAATCTTCTTGTGGCTAAAAGCAAAAGCATTCTACAGTTCTCCTCTTAGCCTATCCACAGCTTTTGATAAAGTTGATCACAGGGTCACCCCTGAAATGCTGTCTCCACTGACAGCCAAGGTGCTGGCTC
>NW_003852533.1:130479-131511 GCF_000181295.1 Otolemur garnettii | reverse complement strand
GTTCCCTTTTCTCCACATCCATGCCAACATCTCTGGTTTTGGGATTTTGTAAAAGGCAAAAGATTTATATGATATGAAAAGAAACCAGAGTATGGTTTTGGGATTTTGTGATGTGGGCTAATCTTACTGAGGTTAGATGATATCTCAAAGTCATTTTGATTTGCATTTCTCTAATGATTAAGGATGATGAGAATTTTTCATGTGTCTGTAGGCCCTGCACCTGTCTTCTTCAGAGAAGTTTCTCTTCAAGTCCCTTGCCCACCCTGAGATGGGATCACTTGTTCTTTTCTTCGAATACGTTTGAGTTCTCTGTGGATTCTGGTTCCTAAACCTTTCTCAGAGACATAACCTGAGAAATATCTTCTCCCATTCTGCGGGTTGTCTGCTTGCTTTACTTACTGTGTTCTTGGCTGTGCAGAAGCTTTTTAGTTTTCTCAGGTCCCAATAGTGTATTTTTGATGTTGCTTCAATTGCCTGGGAGGTCCTTCTCATAAAATGTTTGCCCAGGCCGATTTCTTCAAGGGTTTTCCCTATAGTTTCTTCTAGTATTTTTATAGTTTCATGTCTTCTTAGAAGTGATAAAGGAATACAGCAACATCTCAGGTTACAAAATCAATACTCTTAAATCTGTAGCCTTTATATATACCAACAATAGTCAAACTGAGAAAACACTCAAAGATTCTATTCCATTCCCAATAGTGCCAAAGAAGATGAAATATTTAGGGATGTACCTAACAAAGGATGTGAAAGATCTCTTAAACAGAACTATGAAACTCTAAGAAAAGAAATAACTGAAGATGTTAACAAATGGAAAAACATACCATGCTCATGGCTGGGAAGAATCAACATTGTTAATGTCCATACTACCCAAAGCAATATATAATTTTAATCCAATCCCTATTAAAGCTCCTCTGTCATACTTTAAAGATCTGGAAAAATAATGCTTCATTTTATATGAAATCAGAAAAAATCTCAAATAGCCAAGACATTACTCAGAAATAAAAACAAAGCAGGAGGAATCATGCTACCAGA
>NW_003852533.1:76258-128758 GCF_000181295.1 Otolemur garnettii | reverse complement strand
CTTTGTCATTGTTCCCTAAAGCCTTTCTAAGTTCTGGATTTCTCCTTAATTGTAGTGTCCCCAACAGCTTTAATCACTGCTAACATTAAATACTTCTCTCTCTCATGGCTTTTCATTAACACTCTTTCCTTCTTGCTTATTTATTGTTCCCTTTTTTTTTTCTGGACTACTTTAAGTAAAGAATTTTATTACTTTGTTTTCTACTTCATTCCACTGGATACTGCAAGAGCTGGAATCATTCTTAATTGAGACACATTCCAAAAGATCTCCTTGCTCTGTCCTCTAACACCATCCTCTTGCATTATATTTTATGACCATCATCAAAAGATTGCTGAATACATATTTTAAAAAACTGCTTGAAAATCTGGGGGAAAAAACTACAAAGTTTTGTGTTATCAACACTGACCCCAAAATAACATAACAAATCTGTGTCAGCAACAGAGCTATCTATTCACACCCACTGGTCATCATTGTCCTGGAGACAGGAAGTTAGGTGGAAAGTATGACATTTGAATGATGAGAGATGAAACTGTTTGCCACATCTAGGATTTCCTTTAAGAAAAAGAAAATTAGGCTTGGCGCCTGCAGCTCAGCAGCTAGAGCACCAGGCATACACAGCGGAGCTGGTGGGTTCTGACCTGGTCCGGGCCTGCCCAGCAATGACAACTACAACCAAAAAACAGCCGGGCATTGTGGCAGGTGCCTGTAGTCCCAACTACATGGTAGGCTGGGGCAAGAGAATCACTTAAGGCCAAGAGTTTGAGGTTGCTCTGAGCTGTGATGGTATGGCACTCTACTCAGGGTGACATAGTGAGACTGTCTGAGAGAGAGAGAGAGAGAGAGACAAAGAGAGAAAAGAAGAAAAGAAAAAGAAAATTAGACACAGATCTAGAGAAACTAAGGAAATTCTGACCTAAAATTTTAAAATTCTGTGTTCTGCATTTTCGGGTTTATAAGCCCTTGCATGATTCTTTCCTTTATAGTTCTATATATTTTTTGTCTATTGATATTAATTTTATTTTCACACTAAGGATTGCTTAATAAAATTCCTCTACTTGGCAACTATAGAGGAATTCTTATTTCGAAATAAAAACATTTAAGAAAAACGTTTCTACGTAGTCACAGAGAATGAGCAGGAGTGTGTTTTGCTGGATCTTAGCTTTCACATAAGCACAGAATGAACATTACAGTCACCATGTTCTATGTTCACAGTAAGGAGAAAGTCTGTCAAATTAATTAAGGCAAATTCTGATGTATAAAAATGTTATTTAATCTTTACAATCTGTTTCCCACTGATTAAAATACAAACATATATATACATTAAATTAAGTAAATTTGCTTTTTACAGCTTACCTTTTGAACCAACACAGTAGTCTCGTTTTTCAACCTTGGCAATACCCATATTAGGGGCCAGATCATTCCTTTTGGGGTGGTCCCGTCCCTGGCATCGTTGGACGTTTGTCAGCATCACTGCCTTCTACACACCGGTTGCTGGTGGCATCCCTCCCTCCCGATCCACCATTATGATAATTTTAGAGTTTCACATGTTGCAAAAATCCCTTGGGAAAAATGCAGGGATTTTTTTCCATGGTTGATTTTTATTGCCATAAAATAAAATATATTACTATGTAATATTATAATGTAATATATTACACCTTATATCTGAGTACTTTTAGATCTATAATTATCTAAGTTCACAGATATTCCTTCTATACCATTAAAACACTCAGATATGTAAATTATTAAAACACTATACCTCATATTGACCACCAGATGTAGGGATAAATATATCTTAGTGGGTGTAATAAATTGTGGAAATTTTTGACAATACTATAAACGATATCTAATAAGCATTATTGTAAGGACGTCTGCATATAGTATAACTTGGCAGTTAGGAAGAAAATTAAAGTAATAAATTATTTGTGTGATCACTGGTCACTCACTGTTGACTATAAGTATGTAATGAGTCCAGTTCTACATGTTTCCTGGTGTGTCGCTTCACTGGATGAGGACGCCGCCCTCCATTCACATTTCACTGGTCTGCACTTGCAAACTTATTACGCAGGAATGTGAACCTTCTCTCCTGTGTACAGATTATATTTGAGTATCTACCTCTTCATCAGAGTTCTGTTTTAGTATCTTGATTATTAATAATTTAAATTATAATTGATTGCTTTCTGTGTACTTGGTTGTATCTTATGAAGTAAATCAGTCCGTAGTGGGAAAAAATAGAGTTTGCTGCTTTATCAAAATAATAGGTAAAAGGTTCTGTTATGAGTCACTAGTAACCGTTTTGATTCCTGTATTTTTTTCTCCTCCCTTAGAAGACTATTCACTGTCTTAAATACATCTAAATGTTTTTTGTGTCATCTAGACAGTGATTTTCTTAGTTTAAATAGTGCTTATGTTTTTATCCTTCTCTTACTATCCTGCACGTAATGAATGTTCAAGAAATTATTATTTTTTTTTTCTGGAGGAAACAAACTTACTAAACAATTAGCTAACTTATAAAGTACGTGTCTTCTATTATGTGACTTTCCTTACAAAAAGTATCTGACAAAGAATTTAAATGCAAAGTATCCACTTAGAAGTTATAAAATTAATTTTGCTTAAAAGATAACATGAAATCACAGTCATCTTAGAAAACCTTGAATAAATATTCTCTTGCTGATTATGGGAAGGTTATATCTCTACCTTCTTATCTGCCTCTATGCCCAGGTTGCCAATGTCCTCTTCTTAAGAAATTACATTAGTTTAATCTAGAAATTTTATAGTGTTTTACCTTAATGGAAATAAAATATCTATTTTAAAAGAGCTGTTATTATACTAATAAAGTTTCATTATAATAGAAGTGGATCATTCTCAATAAATGAAGAAATTATGTTAAGAAATAAGTAACCGAAACAAGGAAATAAGAAAGGTGAATGCCCAGGTCCCCATTCAGTGTCTCCGTGGACCACTGACCAACGGTCCACTCAAAGGCTGTTCAACTGTCCAGGAGAATTTAGCTTTATTTGACGCACTATTTACTACTGATTATGGACCAGATACTATGCAGTTGTAATTTTTGTCTACAGGATAGGTATTCAAGTGATTTCTGAATTATAGAGTAAGACCATCACAACTTATATTTCTACTTCCCTGGGATTTACTAACGGTTCTTTATGCAATTTTGTGATCTCTTTCCCACATTTTTCCTTGAGCGACAAAATACTCCATCCCTCAGAAGGTCTCAGATCAAGTTTTCCCTTTTTGTGATTTCAATTTTGAAAATTATATTTTCACAATAATTATGGTTGTTATACGATTCTAAAAATGTTTCAAAGACACAGATGTCTCTAAGTACACTACTGACCTGAACGTCGCCTGATGCTGCATTAACCTTGGTTGTAAGTGATATTCTTAAAGAAAGCACAAAAAGGCCATTATAAAAAGGGTGTTTGGTTCCTGAGAGGCATGTGGGTCAATTAATATTGATTGGGATAAGGTGAAGAAAAGGAGAGGGTGGTGGGATGGGAGGTGAGGAGAGGAGAAACTTGAGTTTATAATTTTTACAAGGATAGATCTGTATAAAATTAAACTTTAAAAATGCAAAAAGGAAAAAAAAACACTGAAATTTGTGTACCTGTAGTTTGTTCAAGCATTGGGGCAAAGTTTGGAAAAAAAATAATTACTATTTAAGGAATATAAAACCGTCCTGCTTCTTTTCTGTGGGAAGAAATTACTTATAAGTGTAAAAATTTTCATACTTAGAACATGCATGCATCTGGAGCTGTTGCTTTGGGGAGTATCTCACACAGGAGAAGTATCTATGCCCTGCTTGATATTTTGAGGACTTATTTTTGCCTCACATTTCCGGATGAAATGAGTAGAAACCAAGTTTAGCAATTTAGTACGGAATAATTCAAGGCTATGACAAGTGGAAATAACTGATTAAAAAAAAAGAAATGCAGCCAGACCTAAAAGAGATCTAGTTGAAAATTTTTCTTTTATGCTGTAGGGTCTTGGTAATTTAGAAATCTTACAATAACTTAATAATGCTTTGAAAATCACCTCTGGGTGTAGAAATTCAAGCCTTCCACTTTATTTTTGGAGACTCATTAATAAATAAAGAACCACTTTACACTGGTTTTGTTATTATCATGTGTGAAATGGTTTATTTAACTAGCTAATCCAGACTAGATGACACATTAATGTGGGGAGATTAATATTATAAATAATCAGAAGACTTGTAATCTCCTGTATCCACAGACTTGGCATTCAACCGATCCTTCTAGATAGAGTCTCTGAGGGAATAAGCAGAGGGCCATGTGCTTACCAGGTACAGAACCACAGTCTTGGTGCCTGGTAGTAATACTGAAGCATATGCTTCATTTACTTATTTTTATTTATTTATTTGTTTGTTTGTTTTTGCAGTTTTTGGCCAGGGCTGGGTTTGAACCTGCCACCTCTGGATATAGAACTGGTGCCCTACTCCTTTGAGCCACAGGCACTGCCCCATTTTCTTATTTTTTTTAATAATTTTTTTTTCAGATTTCTATGATGGCACAAATGTTTGGGTTGCATTGTTTTCGTTTCTAAGGTAAAGTTCAAGTTGTAGCTGAGCCCTTTACTCTGGGCAGGCTGTGCATGTTAGGTGAGATCCTGCCAATCACCATCCCTTCTCCCACCTCTTCCTCCCTCTTTTCCCTCCCCCCCCCCAGACTATACTTGTGTTTTTCTTTGATGTGGAATGTAGTTGTTTATATATTGGTTTCATAATAGCATTTAGTATATTGGATACTTTTTTCCCATTCTTGTGATATTTTTCTAAGAAGAATGTGTTTCAACTCCATTCAGGTAAACAGAAAAGATATAAATTCTCCACCTTTTCTTATGGCTGAATAGTACTCCGTGCTGTACATATACCAGTTTGTTAATCCATTCATGGATTGATGGGCTCTAAAATGCTCATTGTCCCTGATCATTAGAGAAATGCAAATCCTAAAGCCTCTCTGAGATGTCACCCAACTCCGGTGACATTAGCCCACATCACAAAAATACCAAATTGGCACAGATGTGGGGAGAAGGGAATGATTTTGCACTGCTGGTGGAATTGCAAACTAATACAACCTTTATGGAAAGAAGTATGGAGAATCCTCAAAGAACAAAAAGTGGACCTTATATTTGATCCCAAATCCCGTTACTAGGCATCTACCCTGAAGATCAAAAATCATTTTACATGAGGACATTTGCACTAGAATGTTTATTGCAGCTCTGATCATAATTGCCAAGGTGTGGAATCGATCCATTTGCTTCTTCTTCTTTTTTTCTTTTTTTTGTTTTTTTTTTTTTTTTTTGGAATTAGAAAATGTTCTTCTTAGCAAAGTATCTCAAGAATGAAAGAAAAAGTATCCAATGTACCCAGTCCTATTTTGAAACTAATCCACTTGCTTCTTTATGGTTCAAACCAGTGCTGACCGGCCTCAGGACCAACCCCTCTTTCTTCCTGGTACAGTTAGGCACTTCCTGCTGGATTGCCAGACAATTCCTTGTGTGCTGTGGACACTGACACCACTACCACTCTGCCACTACTTCCTGTCCCTGTTCAGGGTAATGCTGTTACATTTATAGCTATCTTTCACTTTGAAATAAAAACAGGAAACTCTCAGAACTGCACAAGTTGGGCACGACTGCTGATCACCCAGATAGTCACTTGCGATCTGTTGGCACGGGGCTTTTGATGATATCCCAAGTAATGACATACTTATGTTCCACTTGGAGTCTAAAAATGTGTGTCTGTTGAGGAAAACAATCTCAAAACCTAGATGTGTTTATACCATTGATAAGCAGAATCTGTCATCACAGACATGTTGTGAGTGGTGATTTTCTAAGCTGAGACAGATTACACTGAATTTTGAAGCCAAATGGTGCAGAAATATCGCATTATGGTAGCTACTGGAGTTTAATGTGGTGCAGCGCCATGCAGATCTAGATGAGATGACTCATTTTTTGCTGTTTCTAACATAATATAAAAAGAAAAACAAGATATTTATCAAGGATATAAATCCCCACGTCTTCACTTTTGGTAACAAGCCACTGTTAACTTGAATCCCGGTACAGAGATGATCAAATTACATAAAGAGCCCTTCTACTCATGGAAAATGGACAAGGAGAATGAGTGGAACAGAACACTGAGGAGCAGAGTCCCCAAGCCCGGTGGCTTATTTTAGGGTCCCAAGCCCCCTACCTGCTAACATGCACCCCTGCAAAGTCACTGAGTCTCTGCTTCATCCCAAAGGTGGCAGTAATAGCGTGCACACCACAGGGGTGTCGTGAAAATTAGATGGATCAATGTGTGTACTAACCGAGTTGGGAGCAGTGTGTGGCACACAGGGAGTGCTTCACTAGTGCTGATGTCCCCTGCAGTTTGGTTGTATAAAGAGGACCTATCTCGGAGCAGATGGGCCAGGGCTGCGGTTTTTCTCTTTACTGAGTTTTTTGTTGTTGTTGTTGTTGTTGTTGTTGTAGCCATCATTATTGTTGTTTGGCGTGCCCAGACTGGATTTAAACCCACCACCTTAGGTATATGTGGCTGGTGCCTTAGCCACTTGAGCCACAGGTGCTGAGCCCTCATTACTGAGTTGACACAGAGCATGTCTGTGATCTTAGCCATGGGGGAGGGTGTTTCTCTGGCAGACACCTGCTGGGTGGCCTCTAATTCAATCAATTCTGGCACTGGAGATAGTTTCAGACCTCACAGATGGAAGGCTCAGTCCTATGAGACTGATCCCTGGTCGTAAGCACGGGTTGTGACTTGTGCTTCTGACCTAATGGCTATAAACTGAAGTTCCCATGACCCCTTCTTAGGGTTTAGTTAATTTGCTAAAGCAGTTTCTAGAATGCAGGGAAATATTTTACTTCCACTTACTGGTTTTTTAATAAAAAGTATAATTAAAGGATACAGATGAATGAACACACAGGACAAAGTCTGTAAGAGTCCAGCATGGGGAAATTCCACGCTGCTGTATGGTCTGGGTGTGCCACGGGGCTGTGTCCACCAAGTCAGAAGCTCTTTGAACCCTGGACTCAGGGATTTTTATGGAGGCCTCTTCATATAGGCATGATCAATTATTAACTTCATTTCTAGTCTTTTCCCCGCTCCAAAGGACAAGGAGGGAGCTGAAAGCTCTAAGGTTATAGTTACAGCTTCGTCTTTCTGGAGACCAGCCCTTAACCAGGAACCCACCAAGAAACACCTCCTCAGAACAGAGGAAGCTCCTGTCATCCAGGAGATTGCTCAGCAGGTAGAAATTCTGTGTCAGGAGCCAGGCAGAGACCAAACATTAGAACAAAGATCTTCCTATTGTTCTAGTCGCCTAGGAAATTAAAGAATTTGGGGAGCTGTGAGCCAGGAACTGTAGACAAAAACCAAAATATGTATCTCACGATATCTCACATCCTTACGTTTTTGGAAAAGTCTGAAAAATCCCTCCACCAGTTTCCGTTCACTGTTTCTCTTTCCAGTAATAGAATCTTTCCTGCATAACCAAGTTTTAGCAGAGAGTAAGCTGGAGACTATTTCTTTTTTCCAGATTTCTTTCCAAAGAAGTAATGCAAAAGGTAATATATGTCAACTTCAGGCCACTTTCTTTATGTCTTGACCTTTGCTCACTATTTCTCTTTTCCTAGGACTAGAACACAGGCATGGTGTAGCTTCAACCATGCAAATAAAACAACACTAGGATATTGCACAGAAGGGTGGTGGAATGAAACTGTGATTCCCTATAGCATTTTGTGAATCTGAGCCATCTACTGATCCTTAAACACTTGCCCATGTTTTGCTTGTGATATGAAGGCGTAGTAAACTTCAACCTTGTTAGAGCATTTTTGTTCATTCTTTCACAGCAATTTAGCCCATTCCCCCTCCGACCAATTCATCGGTCTCTCTATTTCCCCAAATACAAACTTAAAAGATAAGTAATTTACTCGTAGGCTCATTATAGTCGAAAGGGAATACTTAAGAAGTATGTTTAACACAGAACCTGGCATGGTACATTGTCTTTTTTCCTGAATGTAAGAAATATTTTTATTATTATTAGATTATTTGGCTCTTTCTCTTATAAAATGTTTTGTACAAGAGATTTGTTTTCTATAGGCTTTTCCATCTTTGAAAATCAATCCTCAAAAACAGAATAAATGAAATTGTCAATTGTACGATATGTAATATAATAGTTTATGAATTTTAAAGATCATTTATTTCACTTCTCATAAATGAACCTTTCTAAAGGAGCCATGTTTTTTGTCAAATCTACTTGGGAAGTTTTATAAACATTTTGACTCACCCCCTTTTCTTTGAATTTTGCAGTTCTCATTAATGTATCAAGGCGTGGATAGAAAATTCCTACCAACATAAATGTGCTTTACTGTTTGATACATTATGTGCTAAACATAATCCCTGACCTATGAGCACATTTTCTTTCTTTCTTTTCTTTTTTTTTTTTTTTTTGAGACGGAGCCTCAAGCTATCCCCCTGGGTAGAGTGCCATGGCTTCACAGCTCACAGCAAACTCCAACTCCTGGGCTCAAGCGAGTCTCCTGCCTCAGCCTCCAGAGTAGGGTGCCACAATGCCCGGCTATTTTTTGGTTGCAGCCGTCATTGTTGTTTGGTGGGTCCAGGCTGGATTCGAACCCGCCACCTTAGGTGTACGTGGCTGGCGCCTTAGCCACTTGAGCCATGGGTGCCGAGCCTGAGCACATTTTCTTAATGTGACCACAGTTACTGTCGTACAGGGGAGTATTATTAGGAAAACAGTATAAGGAGAGATTATCTAGTCCAATGGACGCATGGAAATGCATGCAAATATTTCATTTTCCTGTTTGCCACGGTGACTGGGTAGTTGCAATGGTATCATTAGATGGGAGAGTGAGAGACCTTTATCAATAGTCTCCTCTCTCCATCCCTTACCTCCTAAGTTTTGATACTGTCTATTGAGAAGCACGAATTTCTGATACCCTAATTTTAGGGCATTTGTGGACTTTTGCAAGCATATTACTGATAAATTATTGAACACAGATTAATCTTTTTTTTTGGCTGGGGCCAGGTTTGAACCCACCGACTCCGGTATATGGGCTGGTACCCTACTCCTTTGAGCCACGGGCACCGCCCCTGGATTAAACTTCTTAACAAGTATTATCTCAGGGTCAGATGTCCTGATTCAGATGTTGCCATGCTAAGTAATAGGAATAAGTTTAAAATTCCTTATGTTACGTATTCCCATTTTACGAAGTTCCATAACCCTGTCCCCATCACCATTAGGATTGTTCCTAGTTTTTTTCTTTTTCTTGAGATATGATATTACTCATGAGATTTGATATTAAGTGAATGTAGAATTGAAATCAGAGGAAGCAGAAAATCCCAAGTGCTGTATTATTCCCTTATCTGCTCACTGCTGGGAATATTTTAAGGCAAAATAATTCAGACTGTTTAGACACCTGTATTTTTTTTTCCTACATAGCTAATTGAGGTAGAGTGCCTGAGTTTATCTAAGTAATATTAAAACATGAATATTTATAGTGCACTGTCAACTTGATACAAATTTAATGTTCTTGATGTTCGTGATGGAGGTTAGAAAGTCTAGGAGGACAGGGCTTCCGTGTCCAGACGTGTGCCGGAGATGACGTGTGCCGGGAGCCTGCAAGTTTGCTATGAGATCTTGGAATCTCTGGCAGAGAGCAAAGGTAGCAGCAGAAAACTGCTGAAACTG
The DNA here is from genome assembly GCF_000181295.1 of Otolemur garnettii. Taxonomy (NCBI): domain Eukaryota; kingdom Metazoa; phylum Chordata; class Mammalia; order Primates; family Galagidae; genus Otolemur; species Otolemur garnettii. Next base: position 119,012 of record NW_003852533.1, on the reverse strand, counting down.
CTAAACAGCTATTTGATGTCCGTCTGCTCTGAACGCTTCCCTTTTGGTGTTTCCTAGGTTTACCTTTTTCTCCTGATTCAGGTCTCAGCTAAATGTTATATTGGAAAGGGCTTCCACAAACGTAGCCCTGGGTGCACGTCCCATTATCCCCATTCACTATGTCAGGGTCGTATTTTATTTCTTCCTCATTGCACTGAACTCCGTCTGTAACATATTTTATTAGAGTATTACCTGAATATGTTTTTTGTCATTATCTGTTATGCAGTGATAAGGTAGCCTTAGTGAAAACTATCTTGTTCACAGACTTTTTACCAAAGTGAATAATCTCTCTTCAGTACATTGTTTTGAATGAATGACATCTCACTAAATAAATTTGCTTTAATATTAGTAAATATGAACCCTTTTCTTTTGATATTAAAACTAATGGAGTTTTGGTGCAGTTGACTCTGCTTCTCAAGGACTAGAGGACAACTATGCAAACATTCTAGCATCGGTGCATACTATTTCCATATCCTGACACTGTTCTTGTCTCCAATGGCAGATGTTTGGAACACAGATGAGGGGCAAGGGGAAGGGTGGGGTTGGAGTAGGGAAAGCAGAGAATGTGTACAATATATCTCTACCAATTTGTTTTCAACCAGCAATAATGTCAAGTGATAAGACATTTAACCATCATATTTAGTCATTTTGCAAATATAATTCAAATTTGGGTGCACATTTTATTTTTAAAAACCAAAACAGAATATTTTAAATATTTTATTCTAAATTGTCTTTCAATTATATGATTACATGGACTGATATTAACATTAGTTTGCAATGTGAAATAGTTTCATAAAACCTAGGCTGGCAAATGATAACTCTGCAATAATTCCTCATACAGCAATGACTTTGCGATGACTCAGTGACAGAATGACACACCTTGTCTGATGAAGGATCACAGATTCTTCACCTTCCACAATGTCATATATGCCTGTGAGCTTGTTTCACACCATCACGCCCCTTTCTATAACATAAAACCAACTGACAAGTTAAAGGAATGCTGCACCCATAAAGTATCCTGAAACCTTCCTTACCATTATTAATAGCAAATGATTCTCTTTGAAATAAAAGGGGACGTCAGGCTGTTATTGGCTCTCCTTAAGTCTTTTCCTCACTCTTCTAGAAAGATGGTTTTCCAGGGCAGGTTATTAATTAAAGGGCTTGAGTTTTTCCCCTTTCATAAAACATAATGGAGAAAATTTCTATGAGCTATACTTTCTAAAATTATGTATTAGTGACACCTTTACACTGCTATCATTTATAAATCACAGTTTCAGGTAACAAGGCAAGGTCATAATTTTAAGCACGGATTAAACATTAGGTATGAGACCTATCATGTACTTAATATTAACGGAGGCTGTTCTTTTGACCTGGGCCCTCAAGGCATTCCAAAGTCAAAATATAGATCAGTTTTCTCTTGAGGTCTATGAACAAAAACATTTTATTAGAAAAAGTGAGGGTTGGAGGTGCTTCCCTTGCGATGTAGTTTTATTCCAAGTGAGGTCCTAATTTGCCTTAAAATCACAATCTCTGAAGGAACAAAACAGTTTTAACACTGACAGGTTCATATAATTCACGCTGATTTTTCATCTCTGTATCCCTTGGTAGATTGACTTTCAATATCCTCACACTGATCTTTTGCCCATCTCAGCTGGGGAGACCAGGTTCAAGTTTATTATACATTATCTGCTAAACATCAGCGCAATTATTTATTAACTGGAAAATCCAAACTCTCATCAAATGTAGAAGGAACAGTGTAATTCAGTAGATGGAGGGAAAAATAAAAACTTACACCTAAATTAGTCATTTCCTACTCTAAGTCGTCTGGCTTTGTTATCCAGAACCACAATCTTCTCTGCCACCCTCATAACGGTCGTCCTCAGCTGTCTGTCATCAGGGTGGAAAGAGAAATCAAAAGCTTACAGGTTCCCTGGTGACCCTTTCGTTTGTAGACTCTTGTGCCAGAGGGAAAAATTTTACTGAGAAATGAATTTTAAACGATGACTGAGAGACTTCAGAAGAGAAGTTTGCCACATCCGCCTTCTCTTATTAGGGCTATTTATACTTTTGTCCTCTTTCCTCATAATCTATCATTATGTTGAATGGATGCCTCTAAATGACACACCGGGAACTATTATACAACTGACAGCCTTGGGATAAATAAACCCTTTCTGCAAAATGAAGCTATTAAAGGATGCTGGAAAGTAGCGTTCAGCTAAATATGAGTGCATAATACAGTATGAGTGTGTATATTAAGCATAAATGTCTATCAATGTCCTCGATTCAGAAAACTAAAATCCACAAACACTTTTTGTGATGTGACGTATTTCTTTTTTTCATGTACCCAGTGAAGCCATTGTTCTCTCCCGTCTGGACATGTTAGACATTGGAGCAGAAAAGTATAAAGGACAGCGTAGGTGGGAAGATTCAATTGTTTAAACTGCTGATGAAATAATACAGGGTTAAATGGTTTCTGTTAATTATTGTGAGTTTTATATAATGTTGAGGATGTCTGAATAGACCCATAACAAGGAATTTAAATAGCATATAAGTCTTTCTTCTGCTGAATGAGAGGTTTTCTTTTATTTATTTATTTTTTGGAATGATGTATTTTAATGCAAAGATTTATGGCGGAAGCCAGTGGTGGAGGAACTGAGCTCTGTCCGGGATCCTTGCTCTTCTGCTTTGCTTATAAGAGTAGTGTGTGTGGTAATGTGTATATTAGTAAAGATATCATGCTTGTTTTAAGAGCAGTGACAATTGTCACTAAAAGCTTTCAGTGAAAAATGGTTATTGATATATTTATTAAAAAATGCTCTTGAAAGAAGAAAAACACAAATTAAAGATCCTTTGATAGAAAACTATATTACCCTTAAAATTATGATTCAGAATTTAAAAATCTGTTGATGACTTGGTGCCTATAGCTCAGCAGCTAAGGCGCCAGCCACATCCGCTGGAGCTGGTGGGTTTGAATCCAGCCCAGGCCTGACAAATAACAATGACAACTACAACCACAAAATATAGCCTGACGTTGTGGTAGTCCCAGCTACTTGGGAGGCTGAGGCAAGAGAATCACTTAAGCCCAAGAGTTTGAGGTTGCTGTGAGCTGTGATGCCATAATACTTTATTGAGGGTGACATAGTGAGACTCTGTCTCCCCAAAATTAATTAATAGAAATCCATTGACTTTTTTGTTCACATATATATTCCTTAATGTGTGTGTATTCTCTCACTTTAACATTTCAAATTAACCTGCTGTTGACTTTGGATGGCATCCATCTGATACAACAATGCTACCAAAGGTATGATTCATTTATTGGGTTTTAATTTTTGTAATCAAATGTTGAGAGTTTATGTTACACTGGGGACAAGTGGGTAGAGAATTTTCAGATCATGGAGGTGTCCACCTGGTTAAAGTCTATAGTTCCAGCTCTTTACTTTATTGTTAATTGGGAGCTTCTTGCCCTGAGAGCTGGGCTGAATTTTCCTATAGTGCTCAATTTCTGATTCTAAAGTATAAATGTAGCACTTGAGGCAGTCAGATATTTCCTGCTTATTCCCCAGTAATCAATATGTTATAGTATTTGGTTTTATAAAACAAGATGATACCTCAAACTCCTCACCTTTATTCAGATAGCTATACTTGAAAGATGTTCAAATTAATCAACAAAGATGCTTTAAATATTAGTTGTATGCTTGACACTGCAGGCAAAAAGGAGTGAAAGTAAGACTTAAAGGGGAGAAGATATATTCTCTTTGCTGGCTTAAATATTCCATGTGCTTTATGCCTTACTACTTATAACAAATGCCCATATAGACATACTGAGTTGCAGGGACCACATTAATCATGAAGGATAAATGTGTAACAGAGTTTGCCTGTATTTAGAGGTGCATGCTCAGAAATTAAAACTGAGAGGACAGTCATAGCAGATGTTATGAATATAAGTGCTACTGTAATTGAGGTAACACCAAGTTCTATGAAAATGTTTTATGGAGAGATATAACTATTCTGAATGTTAGGGGTTCACATCAGAGGTAATTAGGAATAATAAAAGTGGGTGGGCCTCTTGGGAGCTGGGTCAGGTAGGGGAGATGTCAGAAGGTTGTGTCTTTGAAAACAAACAGATTATTTTAAACTGATTATTAAAAGTATTTATTTTCTTTCTATAATATACCAGTCACTCTTGTAAGTGCTGGAAATACAGTAGTGAATACAGCATGGGATTGACACTATAGTCAGCCAACATGCACAGAAAACATCTATGCACATATGGAATGAAATACCACGATAAATGCTACAGAGAAAATGTAAATCAGAGAAAGGTTTAAGAAATGCTAGGGAAGTTACTTTTTATTTTGTTTTATTTTTTATTGTTGGGGAATCATTGAGAATACAAAGAGCCAGGTTACACTGCTTGCTTTTGCAGGGTAAAGTCTCTCTAATAATAGTGTCCTGTCCCCAAGAGGTGTGTCACCCAGCATGCTTGAAGAGAGACCCAGAGATAATGGACCAGAGATAATGGATAATGGAATGTCCAGAAGGAAGTGAGGGTACAAAACAGGTGTCTGTCTGGAGAAAGAGCATCGCACGTAGAAAATTCAGCCCAGCTCTCAGGGCAAGAAGCTGCAGTGTAAAAAGAAGCACAGACCCAAGCCAGACTGGGGCCAAGTGAGTGAGTGGGAGTCAGAAGGAGAGGATTAGACTGACCACACAGAGCCAGACTGTACATGGACTTTGAAGCCATTCCGAAGACTTCAGTTTTTACCAAAGTAGTAGACCAAAGAGAATCAGAGGACTTCGTGAAGTTCTGAGGAGAGTGGAATCTTTATCTGACTCATGTCTATCTGCCACAGCTCACACTGGGAGGGAAAGGGGCCAGGGAGATCAGTGAGGAGGTTATTATAGCAATTCAGAGAAAAGATCATGGTGGCTTTTATCAGAGCGGTAGCAGTAGATGGTAGAGTTGATGAGAGGAATGTAAAAACTTCAAGATAAGAGAGAGTTTGACTTGTATAAAAATTTGAAAGAAATCTTAAATAACTAGTTCTAATGCAGCAAGAGAGAAGCTAGTGAGAAAAAGGCAGGAGGGAGGGCAAATCCCTCCTGCAGAGCCCTGTCAGCATGCTGATGACTTTGTTCTGAGGGCCCTATGCCCTCATTTAAATACTTTAAACCAAAGAGTTGAATAACTTAGCTTCCTAAGACAATATTCATCTTTTATCTCATATCTTCCATGGGTCAGAAGTTCAGGCACTGCTTAGCTAGCACCTCTGATTAGGGTCTCACAGGGCTGAAATCAGAATGGTGGCCAGGCTGTGATGCTGCGGTGAGAGCTCTTCGTCCAAGCTCAGGTTTCTTGGCAGATCTGAGTTCTTCACAGATGCAGTAGAGAGGCCAGTGACTCCTAGAAGCCGGCCCGCTCCACTGCAGCTCACAACATAGCTGCTTGCTTCCTATTGGCTGGCCAAAGAGCGTCTGTGTTTTCAATGGCACCTGACTAGGTGAGGCCTATCCAGAATAATCTCCTTCTTGTTATCTTATGGTAAAATGATGCAAAACAAAAATTACACCTGTAAAATCTCCTCACCTTTGCCATATAATATTACATGTCAAGAAGACCACTGATAAAACCTGGAAGGCAAAGAAAATGAGCAGAATCAAATAAGACCATTAGGATTTTGTTAAGGCAATTGTGTGGATATGGGGTGTTTGATGATCTAGAAAATATAGCAAAAGTAGGTACAATGGAAGAGAGAGAGGAAAGAAAATAATGAGTTAACTCATGTGCATATTAAATTTAAGTGTGCTGTGGGATTTACAAGTGAAAATATGGTTTATCCCAGAGAATAAAAATGAGGGAATTAGTTACCACTACCTGGTCTTACAAGAAATCAAAGTGAAAGATGACAAAAACCGTCATGAAAACAAAATCTTTATAAAAATCATGGTAAAGCAGATACACAGAGAAGAAAGAGAAAATAATCAAATCTTATTATGGCAGAAAAACACCAAATTGTAATGAAAAACAATAAAAGACAAGATAGGAGAAAAGAAATTTGAAGAAACAGAAAAAAATTAATAAAGTAACAGGAGTAAGTCCTCCCCTATCAATAATAACTATGAATATAAACAGATTAAATTATCTTCTTAAATGTTATAAACTCACTGAATGGATCCAAACATATGCTGCCTGTATGTGCCTCAATCACCTGTAAAGAGAGAGACCAAGTGTGAAAGAAGAGAAAATGATATTCCTCACAAATGGAAATGCAAGTTGCAGTAGCTAAAAGGAGTTGAAGAGGGACATCTTATAATGAGAAAAGGATTAATTTAGCCACAGATAGAGCAAGTGTTATTTGATCTAAAGAATGAGATAGACTCTAATATAATAATAGCTAGGGACTTCAATGCCTCACTCTTAGCATTGGAATGATCATCTAGATAAAAATAAATAGAGAAATATTGAATGTAAAATGCATTTTAGTCCAAAAGGACCTAACAGAAATTTATAGAACATTCTATAGAATGCATATATTCAGCATCTGCAGAACATGTATTCCCTTCTTCAGAATATGGAAGACTCTATGGGATAGAACACATGTTAGGTGACAAAACAAGTCACAACAAATTTAAAAGGATTTAAATCATATCAAAAATGTTCTTCTGACCACAGTGGAACACAATTAGAAATCAGGATATTGGGGATCATTCCAATGCTAAGAGTGAGGTGTTCAAGTCCCAGACTATTATTATATTAGAGTCTATCTCATTCTTTAGATCAAATAATACTTGCTCTATATGTGGCTAAATTGATCCTTTTCTCATTATAAGAAAAACACTATACAAATACTTGGAAATTAAATGATATGCTCTTAACACATGTGCTAATGAAGAAATTAAGAAAGATATTTAAACATTCTTTGACATAAAATTGGAAACACAAGGGATGCATCAAAAGCAGTATCAAGAGAAAAACTATAGCAATAAATGCCTACCTCAAAAAGTAAAACATACCTAACGATGCATCTTCAGGAGCTAGAAGACCAAGAGCAAATAAATTCCAAAATCAGTAGAAGTAAGAACACAACAAATATCAGAAATAAATGAAATTGAGACTAAAACACACACACACAAAATGTCAATGAAATAAAAGGTTGTTTTGTGAAATATAATAAAATCAACAAACCATTACCTGGACTAACCATGAAAAAAGAGAAAAAACCAAATAAAATAAGAAATAAAAAGGAGACATTACCCCTGACTATAGACATAGGAAGGATCTTTAGAGACGACTATACAGAACTAAAGCCCAGGACCAGATGGGTTTATTACTGAATTCTACAAACTATTTAAAGAACTAGTATTAATTCCTTTTAAGCTATTTCAGAAAATTAAAGAGGGTGAAATTCTTCCAAACTCTTATTTGAGGCCATTATTACTCTGTTACCAAAACCAGACAAGGGTACAAGAGAAGTAAATGATTATCCAACATTCCTGATGAAGACAGGTGCAAATATCCTTAATACATACTAGGAAACTGAATCTGGCATCACATTAAAAGATCATTCACCAAGATTGAGATTTATCCCAGGGATGCAAGTGTGGTTCAACATATGCAAACCTATAAATGTAGTATATCACATCAACAGTGAAGACCCAGAACCCTATGATCATCTCAGTAGATGCAGGAGAAGCAATTGATAAATGGCCTCAACCATGTAAGCATAGAAGGAACCTGCCTCAACACAGGACAGGTGTATGTGACGACTCAACAGCTAACGCTGTACTGCCAGGGAAGAGCTGAAACCTTTTCTTCTAAGAGCTAAAGCAAAAAAAGAATGCTTGCTCTCACCACTTTTATTCTACATAGTACTGAAAGTGCTAGACGGAGTAATTAGGCAGAAGAAAGAAATAAAGAACATTCAGGTAGGAAACGTGGAAATCAAATTGTCCTTACGTGCAGACAACATGGTGTTATCTGTAGAAAGCTTCTAAAATCTCTGCCAAAAGTAACTCTCAAATCTGACGAATAAATTTAGTCAAGTTGCAGGTCAAAAAAATTAACATAGAAAAAGCAGTTACATTTCTATATACCAATAATGACTTTGCAAAAAGAAAAAGAAATTGAGAAAACAATCCCATGTATAATATGTACAGAAAATTTAAATTAAAACTTAAAATAGAAATGCATTTAACCAAGGAGGTGAAAAATGTCTACAAGGAAAACTGTAAAACAATGATGCAAGAAATGAAAGGAGATACACACAGTTGGAAAGTCATTCCCCGTTCACTGACTGGAAGAATTACTAACGTGAAAAGCCTGTATTACTAAAATCAACCTACAGATTCAGTGCAAGGCCTATCAAAACACCAATAACATTCGTCAGAGAAATAGAACAAAAATTCTTAAATTTCTATAGAAATCCTAAAAGACTTCTAATATGTAAAAGAATACTGAACAAAAAGAACAAAACCGGAGGCCTTACAACAAACGACTTCAAAATGTACTATAAATTGGCTCAGTGCCCATAGCTCAGTGGCTAGGGTGCTGGCCACATAGGACAGAGTTGGTGGGTTCAAACCTAGCCTGGGCCTGCTAAACAACAAGGACAACTACAACAAAAAAACAGCCTGGCATTGGGGCGGGCACCTGTAGTCCCAGCTACTGGGAGCCTGAGGCAAGAGAATCGCTTAAGCCCAAGAGTTTGAGGTTGCTGTGAGCCCACAGCACTCTACTGAGGACTACATAGTGAGAGGGTCTAAAAAAACAAAAACAAATATATATTGTCCTCAAACTTTTTATAAACAGGGGGCCATTTCACTGTCCCTCAGACCGTTGGAGGGCCGGACTGTGGACCTGGAGACAAGTCTGCTGCTAAGCAGGACAGGCAGCAGCAGCAAAAACACCCGGTAGTCCAGATAAATGTCCTAGGTGGGCTGTATGTGGCCCGTGGGCTGTAGTTTGAGGATGCCTGGTTATAGCATATGTGTGTGTGTGTGTGTGTATATATATATATAAGCAATTTATTTATAACAGACATTTAGGGTAACCCAAAACAACATGGTATTGGCATAAAAACAGACACATAAAACAAAAGAGGGGAGAACCCAAATTTGAAGCTACTGTTTACATCCAGCTGAATTTCAAAAAGGTGCCAGGAGCATCCAGTGGGGATGATGGTCTGTTCAATAAATGATGCTGGGAAAGCAGATTTCATACCCAGAATAATTAAAAAAGTGTCTCTTTCTCATCTTATACAAAAATCAAATAAAAATGTATTAATGACTTGCATGTAAGGCCTGAGACTCAGAGACTGCTACAGCAGTGGTTCTTAACCTTCCTAATGCTGGGATGTATTTTCACTGTTACAAAGGGGTCGTGACCCACAGGTTGAGAACTGGTGGAGTAAAACATTGGAGAAATGTTTTAGAATGTTTCTCTAGGCAAAGATTTTGGGAGTTAAGACCTCAAAAGAATAGACACGAAAAACCAGAAAGCTTCTGCACAGCAAAAGAAATGTTCTGTGGAATGAGCAGACAACTTACAGACTGAGAGAAAATATTTGCAAACTATCCGCCCAACAAATGATTAACAGCAAGAATGTGTAAGAAACTTGTACAACTCAATAGCAAAAACATCGGATAATTCAATTTAAAACTGGCCAAATGATCTGGATAGGCATTTCCCAGAGGAAGATATTCAAATGGTCAATGAAAAATTGTTCAACATCATTACTGGTATAGATACCATTAATGGTATCTGAAAAATCATTCAACATCATTCCTCATCAGGGAAATGAAAATCATCTCATCCCACTACAATGGCTATTATCATAAAGAAAAAGAACCTACTGGTGAGGATGTGAAGAAAGGGAGTGGTCATATTGGTTGGTTGGTCTGTAAATTTGCACAGCTACTATGGAAAATAGTTACAAGGTTCCTCAAAAGCTAGAAGAGATCTACCGTGTGACTCAGCAATCCCATGCTGGGTATGTATCTAAAAGAAAGAAAACCAGTATCTATTACAGAGATACCTGCATCCTCATTAGCTAAAAAATGGAATCAAACTAAGCATCCATCAACAGATACGTATATGAAGAAAATGTGGTATGTCCACACAATGGAATATTATTTAGCCACCAAAAAGAAAATCCTGTTACTGGCGACACCATGTCTGGAACTAAGGTTCTCATTATCTCCAGTGCAGTCAGCCAGGTACAGGGAAACAAGTACCATGTGTCCTCATTCATAGGCGTATATAGGAGCTAGAAAGGTTGATATCACTGGGTAGACATGGAATGATGCTTCTAGAGGTTGGGGAGGAGAAGGGAAAGGGCATCAAAGAGAAGTTGGTTAGTGAGTGTAAGAACACAGTTAAATAGAAGCAAGTTCTAGCGTGTGATAGTGCAATAAGGTGACTATACTTAATTCATTGTATGTTTCAAAACAGTAGAAAGTGATTTACAACGTTCTCAAGAGAAAGAAAGGATCGATGTTTGATGTGATGGTGATCTTAATTACCCTGACACGATCATTACAACATCATAGGCATGCAGCTAAGTATCACATGTACCCCTTAAATAGGTGAAATTATAGATCAGTAAGGAAATACCTTTTAGTCCCTTATGTACCTAGAATAAAAATACGGTTCATAAGTAGATATAGGAGAGTTAATGAAGTTTCCCAGGAATAGCACGTGGTGTGGGACACTAAGATCACACAGGTAGATGATGGATGGAAGAAGTTGTCAAGTGAGGATAAAAGACACAGAAACAGGAGGAAAACCAGGAGAGTTCTCTGAAAAATAGAGGCTGCGGGCATCGATAGTGCAGAATCCATTAGCGAAACTAGATGTTGCTGAAATTTAGGTGAGTTTTAGAGTTGCTGACTTGATTTAGTGACAAGAAAGCAGGAAGAGTGAAATTTTAAACTAGGAGACTTCTCACCTCATTGAATTGTGAAAAATAAATGAGAATTTGAGATCAATATAGACTCTTCTGTCAAGATATTTGTTTAAGAATACCTGGGAGGTTAACACGATTTAACTTAATCTAGAAGCACTTTTTCTCCCCCAAAGGTATAATTACTTAAACATTCTTGGGATGGAGAAGGAAGAGAGGTTGAAGGAATGAAATGAAATCCTGGGTAGATGGAAGGGAGTGGACCTAGATGGGAGGGAGTGGACCCACACGGGAAATCCTGGGTAGATGGGAGGGAGTGGACCTAGATGGGAGGGAGTGGACCCACACGGGAAATCTGGGGTAGATGGGAGGGAGTAGACCCACATGGGAAGCAGAGGATTTGGGTGTGGAGAAGGAAGGGGACGCCTCGTCAATAGAAAACAGCAAAGGTAAAATGATTCATTCAGATAAATATAGATTTGAAGATTTGCTGCTGAGGAGATGTTTTCCTTCTAAGGGAGTCACTCCCGCTGGCCTCTCACAGAAGCTGAGATGAGATCAGATGCCAGAAATTATTTTTTTTTTCACTGATCTACTGTTATTTTAAATTTCATTGATTATTTCATTTGTGCATTCACTCAATGATGTTGGTATTATTTCCTTTTCACATATCGGGCATTGTGATGTTCTGAGGCTACACTGCCATTAAAAAAATAGCACTTTGCTCAAGTTGGCAGAGGTTAAATTGTACAAAAATATCATAAAGCAATATGGAAGGTACTGACAATGATGTAAGCTTGGGTTTATGGGAAAGGAACACAACACAGCTTGGGAAGTACCAGAAAATAATGTGAAGCCCAGAAGTGAACAGGTGAGCATGAGGATGTTATGGACTCAGTTGCATTCTGCTAAGATACAGGTTGACATGTTGCCCACAGCCCCTGAATGCAACAGTATTTGGAGATAGGGCCTACTTTTTTGTTTGTTTATTTATTTATTTTGAGACAAAGTCTCACTTTGTCACCCTTGGTAGAGTGCTGAGACGTCATAGCTCATAGCAACCTCAAAAATCTTAGGCCCAAGTGATTGTCTTACCTCAGCCTCCCCAGTAGCTGGGACTAAGGCACCTGCTACAGTGCCTGGCTAATTTTTCTATTTTTTAGTGGGGAAAGGGTCTTGCTCTTAGACAGACTGGTCTTGAACTCCTGAGCTCAAGCAATCCACCCACGTTGGCCTCCTTGAGTTCTGGGTATACTGGTGTGAGCCACCAGGCACTGGGCCTAAAGAAGGGGCCTTCATAGAGGTAATTAGATGGGCAGCACCTGTGGATCAGTGAGTAGGGCGCTGGCCCAATATACTGAGGGTGGCGGGTTCAGACCCAACCCTGGCAGAACTGCAACAAAAAATAGCCAGGCATTGTGGTGGGCGCCTGTAGTCCCAGCTACTTGGGAGGCTGAGGCAAGAGAATCGCTTAAGCCCAGGAGTTGGAGGTTGCTGTGAGCTGTGACACCACAGCACTCTACCAAGGGTGATAAAGTGAGACTCTGTCTCTACAAAAAAGAGGTAATTAGATAAAATGAGGTCACATGTGTGGCTCCTAATCCAATCTGAGTGGTATCCTTGTAAGAAAAGGAAATTTGAACACACAAGAAACACCAGGGATACGTGTGTGCAGAGAGAAGACACGGTGAGAAGCAGCCGTCTGCAAGTCCTGGAGAAGGGTTCTGAGGAACCGTCCAGCTGACGCCTTCATCTTGGACTCATAGCCTCCAGAACAGCAAGAAAATTAATTTCTGTAGTTTGAGGCGCCTAGCCTGTGGTATTTTGTCATGCTAGCCTTACATAGAGGGGAATGTCCATTCCAGGTAGAAGAGGCAGCTTGGGTGATGGTATATGCTTCTCAAATGTTGGTGTTGCCTGGAAACCACATTAAAACGCAGACTTTGATTCAGGAGGTCATAGGTGGAGCCTAAAATTCTACATTTCTAGCAAGATGATGTCAAAGTTGTTGCTTTAAGGAACACTTTGAACAGCAGGTGTCAAGAGCTTGTTACCAAGAAGGTTCTCACCTACCACAGGTGGCTAACAGGCACTTTAATTACGGTGAATCTGAATTCCAATACGGTAAGTGTCAGACATACTCTGGATATCAAAGACTTTGAATGATAAGAGTGAAATATTTTATTTATATTTGTTTACATTGACCAGGTAGCATTCCTAGACATACTGAGTTAAATAAAATAAATTGTTTTATAAATTAATTTTTTTCTAATTTTAATGTAGCTACTCCAAAATTTAAAATGTATACGGAGCTCACATTATAATTCTGTTGGGCAGTGTACTAATCTAAGAAAGGAAGTTTTTATTACCTTTATTATGGATTTCAGTTCTTCACGTTTTGTAACACCATCTATCCTGATCATCTTTCTGCCTCACTCACAATCACAATGTGATTCACGTTGGAAAACAAGACTCTGTTCCCCTTCCAGCCTCATCTCCTCACTCCCCTGGTGTGAAGCTCACTCTCCATGCTTCATGGATTCAAGGTAGTTCAGACATTGTATTACCAGGGACACAACATACTCAAAAATGAGTTTTTCTACCTATATTTTCTTACTTTCTGCCATAACTTAAATATGTTCTTTTCTATTTCTCCCATTTAAAAAAAAGTGTCCAATTTCTTTTATCTTGAATTATGCTGATGTCTGTGGCTTGCTTGACCGATAGAATAAGGCAGCAGTGATTGTTTTTTTAATTTTTAGAGCTAAGTCAAAAGAGGCCTTGTAGTTTCTTCTTGAATCTCTTTAAACACTTGTCTTTGAATTGCTAAAGTTTACAGGTGAGGAGTTTACTCCCCAATTGCACAGAACATTCAGAAAGGCCCAAAGAGGAACAGGGTCTTAGCTTGGCCAAGCAGTCGCTTCTGCTATGGAACCGCGTACATAAAATCAAAGACTTCCAAGACTCTATAGACTAGATCAACCACGTCTGTGACTGCCAGTTGATGCCATACGAACCTAAAGAATCACCCAGCCATACTGTCTGAAATATTGGTCCCCACAATGTATAAGAGATTATTGTTTTAAATTTCTATGTTTTGAGGCAGTTAATTATACAGGAATAGCAAACCAGATGTCCTTTTGAAGAAAGGCAATGTTTGATCTGCTCTACTACTATGATTTTATTTCACTGGGCAGCCTCATGGATAGATAAAAGTTGAGATACTGGAGAGATTATGTTTCTGTAAGTGAGAGAAGATGAAAGACAGAGAGAGGGAGGAGCTGGGAGAGAGGGCAAGCCAGGGAGTGAGGCTGAGTGAGAAGGACAGACTTAGATGGGGGAAAGAGTTAACAGGCTTCCATAACGAACAGGATCTGGGTGAGAAGGAGACATTTCAATGACGTTTTAAAAAGAAGTGATGCCATGTGATGTGCTGAGTCATCGCCTCCCTCGTGTCCTGACAGACCTTCAGTGAAAGTTTCCATAGCCTTTAGTGCTTTTGGAAGAGAGTGATTTTGTGTGTGTGTGTGTGGAGATGTGTTAAGACTAAATTTAACACAAGAGCAAGAAGACAGTTTTATTTGGAATATTGTAAAGGTGAACCAGGGCCGTGTATAATCTGAAACTCAGACATTCTCAGGAACACAGAGGTGTAACGTGAAACTAGGAGTTAGAGTCAGAGTTTCTTAAAACACCTCTTACTTACATTTAGTTGATTCACCAGAAGGGCTTAGTCTGCGGCTGTGTAGAAGGCAAGGAGGAAATATGTACAGAGATTTCATGGAGATACGATTTTCAATTGCATTTTGTGTTTTCCCTTGAAAATTTATTTCCTTTACTTATATCCCTACTAAGATGTAAATTATGACTTTAAATAGAATCACAATTGCAAATATTGTATGGAATTACGCTTCTGTATTTTAAGATATGTCTTTGGCTTGACAATGTCTCATTTTCTATATTGTTAATGTCACTTTATTTTACTCACATTCTATTTCATCTTGGTCGACCTCTTCCTTCTTTTCATGGACACATAAAGCTAATTATGACATTTGAACAAAGGGAAGTGTACATTTCCTGGTATTTCCATGGTTGAAACCTTGCCCATCCCCTCCCGTTCAGCCGTCACGGCCCATCCTCCCCCCCCACCCCCCAACACAGGTGCACCTGTGGCCAGTTTCTCTCCCAGAACAGCTTAACCCTCCTTATCTTACTACAAACCTTGGTCATCCCCATTTAACTACATGTCTAACCACCAGAAAGGCTACAGACTTAAACTAATTTTTTAAAGAATAAATGAATAATGTGTGCATGAGCCCTGACATAGATATCTGTGAGCACGGGAATAGTGAGGAGGCTCCGGCACACAGCAGGGCGTTTTCTGAGTACTGCAGTTCCATTTCACAGCTTTAGAGATGTGTTCTCTCAGTGTTAGAACCTACATATCTGTCTGGTTGGGTGGCCTCTGTCTTATGCCTTTTAACCTACAAAGTAGGAAGTAGAGTGCTTCCAAAATAGTGGGTACCTGCTCTGTGATGGAGAGATTAAGATTTATGCTATGAGGGAAGGCTCTGTTGAGAATTCAGGGTGGCAGGAAGACTATACAAAAATATTTATGAGATTTCTGTGAGACGATTATGATTCAAGTTAAAATGATACCACAATGTCACATGTTCCTACTGTGAAATATATTCCTAGGACAGAAATTATCCACACGTATCATATAAAATCCAGAACCTGGAAACTCTCTCAAGGGTCTATTTCCTGGGGCTACTCTTGGTACCAACCACTGTTTCAATCAGGATTCAGCCTGGTGCAAAGATGGAAGAGACCACTTCACAGAAATGCAGGCAGGTTAAGAGAACAGCAAGACTGTTTGAAAGACATTACTTACCTGAGTGGGAGGAACAAGGGGAGAATAAAATTGTACACCAAAGTCCACCGAAGGGAAGGGGCAGCCTGGCAGAAATGTAGTTCTCAGAGAATGCAGCTTCACTTTAGAAAGGCCCTGAGGTAGGCATGTTGTGATAGTTGATTTATTTTTTCTTTTCACCTCTCTTGAACTGAGTCGTAAGTTTCAGGTAGTTTTATGTTGCAACTAGCTTTGTGTAAAATACACCCTTTGTTGAACTCCATGATGTAGTTGGATGAGGTAAGATTTGGATATTAATATAGCTAATTATTACTTCATGTAATGCATAAATAGACCTATAACAAAACTAATAACTGAAGGAGATTTCTTTCCCTTTCCTGGAAAATAATGGGGAACATTTTAAATGTCTATAAAATTTTTGTGTATAATAGGATTGTGTAAGAATTTTATCAACAGACTTTAAAAGAGGACAGCTTAGTATTTTAATTAGCTAATGAAATGGTATGCAATTTGCAGGGGGCAGCTCTATTTTGATTTTTTTAAGATCATTAATGGATAGAAAGAAATGAACACAAGGACTCCTCTCTGCATTTCCTGGAAACAAAAGCCTTTACAAATAAGATCAACGTAACTGCCCTGTCATTCTTTTCCTTTGGATCTCAGTAGATATAGAGAAGGATAAATAATAAATATGTAGAGAAAGAAAAGGACAAAATGTACTTGTCTTGCTCCTCAAAATTCAAACATCTCGATAATCATACTTTTTGATATTAAATTACTGTCACAAACTTTTTTAAATGCAAATGCCCATAAGAATTTACCTATAAATAAAAAAGGAAAACATTTCAAGCTGTAAATAATGCACATAATCTTCCAGAGAAACAGTATTAATCCCAAAAAAGCCAAAATTGACTCCTAGTTCACCTAACTTATATAACTCAGTTTAGAATGAGAAAGAAAAATGCCACAATTGTAGTTAATAGGCAGACTTAATTAGAAGAGAAAAGCTTACAAACTGCTAATCAGGAGAACTGTACCCACTCTTCAAAGCGAATATTCTGATTCATTCTTTCCTTTTTTTATAACACACCCACACACACATTTTGACTCATACAACTTATTCACTGTGGTTACTCATTAATCGTTCAATATTTCATATTGAAGACAAAAGATTATACTGAGCAGCTTTTATAGGCAAACTGCTGAGCTGGTTATCAAGATGGAAAATAAAATTGTGTCAGTCTAGAATTAGTTTAATTATTATAAAACGAAGTTGGCGGTGTGTGTGTTGTACCCCTAAAATATTACAATCTGTCCCTGTCATGTCTCACACGTTTGAATTCCTCTGCGAATCTGTCTGTGCTTCCAGAAGCTGCCCTGCCTGTCCAGCTGCCTTAGTTCTCGTGTCCAGTCCTCCCTGTCCACCGGAGTGTGCCGGATGTGCCTCTGGACAAAGGAGGAATTTCAGTTGGATACACTTTCCTGAAAATGTTTCTCACACCAGCATCTGCACAGGTCTGAGGGCCCTAGGAGTGAGATGGAGTTTGATTTCACACTCTCTCCTTTGGCTTTGTCACTGAGTCCCTCACTGTGTTGTCACTTTGCCCTTTGGGACGTTTCTGAGGTCCAGTCATTTTTCACACTGCCACAATCTTTACCTAGAATTAATTCGTCCTGTGCCAAGGCTGCTGGGAGAGCCTTCAAGGTGCAGCCCGTCTCCCACCTCTCCCCTGTCGCATTTATTCAACCCTCAGCAACTAGAATTAATTCCCTCCAAGCAACAAGACCTTCTTTGTCATTATGCTGAAGTAGCTGCCAATCGAGCTTCTCACTTAATTACAATCTTTTGATCTCGCCTTCTGTGCACTTGACCTTGAAGTCTCCTATCACCTCACCTACTCCACGCTTGCTTGTGTGGTCAGCTCTGTCAGGACAGACTAAGGTGCCGACCTCTAGGCACCCACCGCACTCAGTAAGGGGTCGGCCTGTTCCTTTGCAATTCGCTTCTGACTGTGAAACTTCATCTTCTCTTTTCCTTTCACAAAATTCTTCCCCAGGTTTTCTTCCGAAAGGTTTTCTCTGTTTAATAATTTCTTTTCAAAGTTTAATTGTATATGTGTGTATGAAAAGCGGATTACTGAATTTCCTTTATATACTGAAGAAATATCACTGAATGGCAGTGGGCAGCATGGGAAATCCAGACAGATTCAGTGGATGCTAAACAGCTCCTCAGGTTGCCCAACCAGATGATTCCGATGGTCCCATCTACACCGCTAACCTATTGTACACCCGGATAATATTTGAATACTTCACGTTTTCTCCTCCATCTGTTTGTGAAACTTTAATTTTAAGGCTTTGACATGAATGTGTTACTTAATAAATACCTAGATGTCTTGATGGTATCTGGCAGCTGTGTGTTGGGCGTTTTCATTTGTGTATCAAACTCCAGACAGAAAGTTAATGTTTTAGATATAAGGACAGGAAAGGGTATTTTCCATGAATGCCCGGTCTGTGTAGAGCTTTTCAGGGATGGTACAGAACACACATAAAAAATTTCCGGAGCCTCCCTGGCCACCTTCTGTGTTCTTTAGACTCAAATCCTCTAAATCTGTAATGCTGCAGGTTGGATCGTGAAGCAATTCTACAAATTTGAGGGTCTGTGTTAGCAAGCCTCAGCTTGGACTCTGATTTCAGGTGTTTAGAGCTGCCTAGAAATGGAATCAGAAGCCTTTTATTTTCACTGTAGTATAAGGTGATCATACAGTCTGAAGGAGCATGTGAGAAGTGTTCTTCTGAGGAGTCATTATGTGATGTCTGGCTGTGAGTTGCTAAGCAGGGTGTTCTGAATAATAATGATGCTGGTGAGAAGAACACTAACTACCATTTATCACTCACTTTCTGTTCACACAACTTCCGTGGCGAGTCTCACAGCGAGGGTTTCTGGCATTGTACTCAGTGCTGTGCCCCGATTACCACACTTAATCCTTATAAAACTGCTAATGAGGCCATGGAACAGGCAGAGGAGCTGGAGTATTGAAAGGTTAAGTAAGATTACTTAGAAAAGATTACAATGTAAATGCAGGAGCCAGACTGATCTGACACCGTACCCCGGGCTGCTAAATGGTATACTGGAAAGCCAAAATACCGGCCTTCTCTGGACAGGATGATTTGGGGGGGAATAGGAAACACATCTCAGAATTTATCACTACTGGAAACTCAGAGCACTTGGTAATAATCTGAATGGCTAGCAATAAATAACTCGGAACTTTTTTGGGGAAAGGATACAGCACAATGAAACAAAATAATAGATTAATTGGTCGTCTTTTTAAAAGAATAAGATTGTACTTTATATTGACACAGATACACACATATAGCCAACAAAGTATATGAAGTTCCTATGATATGCTTACAAATGCAGCTTTCTTTGAGGCGAGTAACCATGCAGATTGCTTCTTTGAGACAAGGCTCATTATTTAAAATGCACATTGAGTACGCAGACATACTTGCAAATATTTTTTGGTAATGACTGATGCCCAGAAGTATAATTCAGAAAAATTTCAGAATATTTTATATCCATCTGAATATTTTGCTTGATATTTGCTGTCAACAGTTACTGATCAAATGACCCATGTTCTTAATTATTGGAAGACTGCATTGTAAGTCCTTTATTAAAACCACTAGATTAAATAAGCATCTCAGAGGAATGACTGTGAAGTAGAGACGCAAAGAAAGAGTGAGTGTATTTACCCCAATGTTACTTCCATCACTCTCTTCTATATGACTCACTTATGATGTGACTTACGTAGGACACAAGTTTTGTGCTACATTTTATTCTTGTATGTTAGATTTTAAAATCAGCTATAACCCATAATTACAGAAGCATTGATTCTGTATTTTCCTTTCATGATAATCATGCTAATAATTAAAATGAAACAAAACAAAACAAGAAAGAGAAAATTTCAAATGCAAACTACCAAGCACATGAGAATCACCTTTAGAAATTCTTTCACTTCTCAGCTTTGAAAGTTCTCACATCCTTTATTTAATTAGCAGATTATTTTTTTAGCTCTTCTTTTTTACATTTAATGAATAAAACACCAAAAAATTATATTATCAACTTCTATAGTATGTCTTTGACATACAATAATTAAGTGAATTATTTTAACCTGAAGCATTACTAGTCTTCAGGTGAAAAGGACTGACTACGTAGCCCATGGAGAAATACTTCTTTAGTAACTTCACTTTTATTTACTTTTGCCTTTTTACCAATGCAGTGTGGATGCCCCACGTTAACCTCAGTAGTTTTATTTTGTAGAAAGTAATTGAAATCACTTCTGTGTAATCTCAGCATTGAGCACCAATATAATTTTCTTAACATCATTTAGTTACAATCCCATAAAAACAGCTAAAGTTAAATGATTGAAATCTTATTCTGGAAGACACAAGCCACATTCTGCAAATATAATTATGCACTGGTGTATAATACACTTGTATCTGTTAGACATTCTTTCCCAACTTGTTTTAATAATAAATTTTGATGTTTATGAAAGGAATTTTCAGATTAGTTATGTTTTTTATTCTTATTCATGAAGCAGAGTAAAAATTTTCTACATTTACCGCAATTGCAAGATATTTATTGTTCTATTTCTATTTTTAGAAGTTTTAAGGTTCTTGTTATTTTGGTAAACTTGAGGTTCTTTAAATCATGAAATGTCTGTTATAAGAGCAAATACTAATTATTTTATTATAAGACTACATTTTTTAGAATCATACATGACATTAAGAACTCATATACTTGGCTCGGCGCCTATGGCTCAAGCGGCTAAGGCGCCAGCCACATGCACCTAAGGTGGCGGGTTCGAATTCCCAGCCCGGGCCCGCCAAACAACAATGATGGCTGCAACCAAAAAAAATGGCCAGGCGCTGTGGCGGGCGCCTGTAGTCCCAGCTACTTGGGAGGCTGAGGCAGGAGGCTCACTTGAGCCCAGGAGTTGGAGGTTGCTGTGAGCGTGATGCCATGACACTCTACCCAGGGGGATAGCTTGAGGCTCTGTCTCAAAAAAAAAAAAAAAAAAGAACTCATATACTTGAAAACCATAAAAAAGGGCAGGGGGACACCTTTGACCCCCATTCTTAGATTTTCATTTACTGCTGACTTTTTCACGATAGAACATGGAATGCTTCCTAATGAGGTATTTATTTCAAATGCTCTAATTCCATTATCTCTAACTCTTGTAAAAATAGAAGAAACTCAGTATACTCTTTAAGGGGGAGGAAAATGCCTGCTAACGTTTTGTGTTCCATTCTTAGTTTTGTATATATATATTTTTTACTAAAATCTCAACTATTATAGTAAAGATATGAAATTACATGCATCCGGTTTACATTTAGGATGAAAATAACTAGACTTTTCCCCTTAATGAGTGCTTTGCAATCAATTAAATGAATTTTAGAAGATAGAGATGGAAAGAATTTGAGTTAAATAATCTCTTTTTATTTTATGAAGATTTCTAGGATAAAAATTTGGTACTCTAGTAGTGTCTCTGAATCATGACATGGTACTAAAATAGGCTGCCAGGAAGTCATTTTCTGCAGGCATCTTAAAAAGCATACAGCTTAGGCACGGGGGACCCTTGTATCTGATGTACACAATAAATGATGTAGCTGAGTAGCACAAATATGTAAAGTCTTTACTGTTGCTTTAGTTATGCTGTAAATCAAGTCTTATTTTATGGTTTTAAAACTATTTTTCAACAATTTGGAAGCTGATGTTTTGCAAAATTTTGGTGTAATTTTAAACTTTTACTCAATAAAGTTTAACCTTATATGAGCAAACATTAAAAATGCATTAAGATGTGCTTTAAAATTGTCTCATAATTATATATATATATGTGAATGAATAGGATTTTTTATTAAAAGGAAATACATAGATTGTGTTTTAGTAAGTACTGTCATAAAGTTCTGCAAAATGATTGTACCAATTAACAATTTTCATAGTTTTAAAAATAGTATATTTAGAATTTAATTAGCTCTATAACTTGCCAACACCTGATTTTGTTTGTTAATTTCCTGTCATTTGGGTAGATTTTTAAATATCTTATTGACTTGTTTTATACTTTCCATAATATGTATATGGATTCATAACCTCTTCATATACTTATTTAAAACATTCTCTATGAAGAATTGCGTGATCAATTCTTTGCCTATTTACTTTTCATTTTGAATGTCAGTGTTGTTTGACATTTTCTAATTAATCTGGGGGAGTTAATTACATATTCTTCATTGTGGTTTTTTGCCATGCATGTATTGCAAATATATTCTTCTCTAAAACACCGTATCTTAATGGGTTTCTTAATGAACAGAGATCCTTAACTACTATACAGCCAAATTAGTCAATACGGAGTTTCCACTATGGTTAGTCCATTTTGAATGATGTTAAAGAACTATTTCCCTTTAGATATGGCAGATACGTAGCCAGAGGGGGAAAAAAATCCAAGCAAGAAAATCTGGGGGCAAACACCTTGTCCATAGACAATGGGCTTGGATGATCTTGATATAAAACTATAATCGTTCTATCTTTTATTAAATAGGATTTTCATTTAAGAATATTTGCTTCTGATAGTTGTTACTACTTGATTTCATGCAAATCTTGAAGACTGTGTCTCTGGAAATGCAATGATAATTCCTACTCTGGCAGCTGCCTTGTCCTCCCACTGTTCATCATCCAGTGTGACTTGTCGTGGTGGCTGATTGCTTTAAACAATCTTACAGGGAATTTCTTTACCAAAGAATCATAGAACATCAAAATTCATTTCTATGTTCTTTATAAAGCCATTTGAAGTTTGAGAGAAAAGAATTTATTTATAGTGATAAAAATGAAGGAAATGGCATCCTATAATTTATTCCAATTTTTATTTCATCATTTATTTTGTCTTTTGTTTCTCAAATGTCTGCCTCTATTTTTCAAGGTTCTTATTACCAAAAAAATTTCCCATTTCCTACAGTTATGAATTTTTAAATGTTAGAGTTCATTTTTATTTAACTTTCATTTATAGATCTCAGAACAATTCATTTATAGACATAATGGATAAAGTTATATAGAAATCATTACAGTTATCAATAGAAGTGAATTTTGTAATCCATAATAATGCCAATTTTTTAAATATCAAAACCCTCGTATTCCATATATACTCTAATCTGTTGTTTAATCAACACATTTAGATAATCTCTGTCTTAAATGTTTCCAGTTGAAACAAAAAGAATTACAATTGAAAAAAGAAAAAAGATAATATTAAAATAGTTAAAATTAGAAAAACATTTAGACAATGCTCATAGATGTCACTACATAATAAAAATAACAGAATAAGTAGAACAACGCCTTGTTTCTAAAGCTCACTCTATGCCACACACTCATCCATATGAAACAATAATCAATAATGAGGAGGAATTTTTTCACTTTGTCACTGCAATTGAAGAAGTTGTCAGTTTTGACTTTTGAATTGTTCCAGTCCCCACATGTGGTTATCAATTCCTCAATATCTTCACCTCCTAATTTGTTTTCTCTGTCATTTTTACTCTGACCTCACTCTGAATGTCTTTACTTAGGACCCCACCATCTCTCGTCTATTGGGTCCCATCTTTCTCCTGTTATCTCACTTCCCAACCCCAAATCCACACTCCCAGAGGAGCTCCTGTATGTGAAACCTCACTCTGTCCTATTCTTGCTTAAATTTCCTGGATAGTTTCACAAAGTCTTCTAATTATAATTCAGGCTCTGTCCTGTGAAATACAAGGCTACTTATAATTGTACATAAGCCTTTACATAGGTGAGTTACTTCTGCCCTCAAATTATGGCCTATAGTCTCATAAACATACATTCACAAATATATATTTAGAGGTTCCTAAGATCTAGGAAAGTTATGAATTTTCCAAATTAAAAACATGTATTGACTAGAAAACTTAATGTTTCTTTTTGTGTGATGAGAGTATAGCAATTATAGCAATGGCAGAATTGGTGAAAGTGTTATGGGGATACAATTATTCAATTGATGTTTAGGACTTCAGAAATCAAGGAAGACTTCTGGAGATATCACGCTCACGCTGTAATCAAAAGATATATAAAAATTAGCTACATAGAGTAGGAAAATGGCAAGATGATGGAGAATGTTCTAGAAAAAAAAGGAAAACGGATCAGAGCCACAATGGCAGGCCAGGGCCACCTGTACCTGCTGCCCTCACAGGCGGAATCACAGGTCGGGAGAAGATGTTCCTGTCAGATGAGTTGTCTAAGACAGACACAACTAACAACTATCATAGTTTTCAATAGAAGTAAATATTAGAATCCATAATAATGACAATTTTTAAAATATCAAAACCCTCATACTCCATATATTCTTTAATCTCTTATTTAATCAACACATTTAGATAATCTGTGACTTCAGGGCTTCCGATTAAAACAAACAGATTACAATTGGAAAAAGAAGAAAAATAATTTTGAAATACTTAAAATAATAAAAGATATAGAGATGACAGGAGGCCAATAAATAAAGATATATTTTGTGTTCATGGATTGAAAGAATTAATATTATTAAAATTTCTATATTACCCAGTTTACAAATTTAATGCAATCGCTGTCTATATTATAATAGCATTATTTTCCAAAAGAAAAAAAATCCTAAAATTCATATGGAACCAATAAAAGACCCGATGGTCAAAGTGATGTTGACCCAGGGATGGTGGATCTTAAGTATCTTCACTCAGCCCGGAAAGGTAACTATGTGAGTGAATGAATATGTTAATTAGTTTGATGTGGTAATCTTTTCACAATGTACACGTCTGTAAAAACATCACATTTCACATTTGAATATGTTTAATTTGTATTATCAATTATGTTTTAATAAGACTTAAAAAAGTCATATTTACCACACTGTGGTAGGAACACACACCATTTAACCAAAAAATGAGATAACAGAAAAGACTGATTGGCTGATTTCCTATAGCATAGAAAGCAATAAAAATACACAATGCAATTATCCAGGTGTCATCCTGGCTACTCGGGAGGCTGAGGCAGGAGGATTGCTCAGACCCGGAAGTTTGAGGTTGCTGTGAGGGAGGCTGATCCCACAGCACTCTACCCAGGGCACACAACAAGCTCTGCCTTAAAAAAACAACACATGATGCTCAATACAGGATGTACCCAAGTCTTCAGAAGTGGCAGAACTTTCTGTGGTCCTTTTTTATAAGACTGTATAATATTCCGTTGTATGTATATTCCACTTCCACCCCTTATCCGTCCTGCCATCAGTGGGAATGTGTGTTTCTATCTCGGCTACTGGAATAATGCTGCGATGAACATGGATCCTGACTTCAGTCCTTTTAAACCTACTGAGATCGCTGGATCGCACAGTAGTTTTTTTTGTTTTTTTTTTAATTTTTTTGAAGGACATTCATACTATTTTCTATAACAGCTAGAGCCTTATATAGTCTCATTAACAGTATATAATGATTTGAAATTGTCCATATCATCGGCAGCAATTATAGATACACTAGTCTTCCTACCAGGTGTGAGTGATGCTCCATTTCAGTTTTGCTTTGTCTCTGCCTGGTTATTAATGACGGTGAGCATCTTTCTATACACATATTGAACATTCATATGTCGTCTTTGGGGAAATGTCTGCTAAGTTAAGTAAGCTAGTTACAAAAGGACAAATACTATGTGATTCGTGTAAATGAATTATCTATAACAGCCAGACTCATAGAACTGTGTCCAAGAGAATGGAACAGTAGTTTTCAGGGTGAACCTGGGGACCTAGGGAGCTGTTGGCCAGCAGGTAGAAAGCTTCCCTTACGTAGGACAAGTAAGTTCTGGAGATCTGCTGTACAACATAGAACCTGTTAATAGTATTATTATACATACTCCTATTGGTACTCTGTAATATTGGTACTTACAATCCAAATTTGTCAGGAGGATAGAATTCATGTTTACTGTTCCTTGTGCCAAACAAACAAAAACAGAGAGATAGGAGGGAACTGTGGGAGCTGCAGGATGTGTCTGTGATCACAGTGCTGGGATCATGACTGTCTGCACATGGTCAAACTTATCCAGCTGTACACATTATGTATGTGAAGTTCTTTCTTAATAAAGCTGTTAAATAAGGGTCAGGTTGGAATCTGTCTCTAATCTGGAAACGTTGCCCCAATGTGCCTTTTTTTTTCTTTAACAGAGCCAAAGTAACTGTCACCATTGGGCAGCCTAATTAATCCAAGGTCGCCCTTAATGAGCTATTTTTCTCTTGAAAAGGAACGTTAGAAGAGTTGGATGGGTTTCCTTATTTGTGTGTTATGCTCTTAGTGAGGAGGGGGTGTAGGGAGCAATGCGGTCTGGGACCAAAACAAGCCCACCCCAAATAACAAGCAAGTGCAGGCAGGGTGTTCCTGTGTATGTGTTACCCCTGTGTTCTGTGTATGGTTTTCAGTTTTCATTGAGCGTTTCTTCACATATGAAACAGGAGGCACCAATTCTCCAATACGTTCCTATTCAAATATATAGTAACTCCTTCAGTATTTTATCTGTAACTGGATGTCGCCAACAACTGTTCTACTTCAGGGAGTCTCAACGCTATCTGTATGTCTTCCTGAATAGCTTAACCACTTGAGCAGGTGGTATTTGTGGACGATCTTTGTTGTGTGGGAAGGTCTAAGGGGATGGTGTCCTTGTAAAAGTAGTTCTCCACACAGAACTGCTGACAGGAGAGTTTGATGGTACAGACGAGAACTATTTTGCCAGCGAATTGGAGGTGGTAGTTGATAAATGGTGAATGTTCTTTGCATATGCTGGTGGTTGCCTGGACTGCTTTACACCCTGGACACAGGTCACACAGAGGTTTGTATGATGGGAGCTCGGGAGTTAATGGCCATTCCACTGCTTCTTTTGGAGTCAGAAACAGTTTCTTTTTTCTTTCATGAAAACCATAAGCTTCGGATTTTCATGGTTTTTTTTTTTTTTTTTTTTTTTTACAGCTGTTTTTTGTGAAAACCATTTTCGGGCTAATCCTGGGCCATCAGCTGCCTTACTCTGTGGATAGCCTCCCCGGGGACTGCTCACATGCCAGTAAGTCAGAGGTAAATGTATTACATACAACTGAAAAACCAGAAGCACTTTGTATAGGGGATGTGAAAGGCTTAATCTTCAAAATCTCCTAGGACTACAAGGAAAATATTTGCTTTTGATTTTACTGATACTAGAAAACGGAGGAAAAATATAATTGTTATATTTTTGTATTAGGAAATTCCTATTTAATACTTTGCCCCATGCCTACCCATTTTATTACCTCTGAATCCTCCTACAGCGTCTCTTCCCAAAGTCCAGCATGACAATAGGTATTAATCATTGCATTAATATTTCTAAGCTATCAGTAGAAAGGAATTTAATTGAAATCTCTGTGCTTCATGTCAGTATAAAGTAGAGATACATTTTTATTTTTCCTTGACATTTTTGAAACTCAAAGACCTTTCTTGGATATGCAACAAAGAATAAAATGCAATTTGAATTGTGACTATACTGTAAGGAATTATTTTGTTCAAAGACATATTTATGATTAGACATACAGAAATGCTCATCTGCTGCTAGTATGTTAAAGCTCTCTAATTATAAAAATGTTTTATGACGTTATTATTTCATATAGAAATGTTATCATACATGATTTTCCCATGCACATGCAGGACAAACCAAATAAAATAACAAAGCAGACATCTACTATACCTAAATTGTTAAACTATATTTTAATAGCTATTTATAAATTAGGAAAATAAGCTCGAAATTACAAATTGTGCGTAATTTAGGCTTATGTATGGAGAGTAGTTACCAGATCAATAGTTCTGCTTAATTACTCATTTTTATGGTCCTTTTACGTAGATGTTTACTTCTCCATTGAAAAGAATTAGTAAAGGCTGAAATAGATTATCAATAATTGAACGGGAATCTGCTTTGTTTATATGTCTGTGGATTGACTATGACACTGATATAGCCAATCTTTTGTTCTGTGATGGCTTGTGTATTTAGTTTGAACAAGAGCACCTTAGGAATTGAGAACTTTCCAAGTAAATACAGGAATATTAGTTTCAGGCCTAATGCCAGGCAGTGTTTGGTTAGGCACGTCACCGCAGAGTAAGCGTTAAATGGTTAGGAATAGGATGTGTGTGAATGATGGAAGACTCTATTCCACTCAAAGTAGAAAGAGAATCATCCATTGTTTTTAAAATTCTGCTTTCCAGGGGTGGTGCTGTGGCTCAAAGGAGCAGGGTGCCGGCCCCATATGCTGGAGGTGGCGGGTTCAAACCCAGCCTCGGCCAAAAACTGCAAAAAAAAAAAAAAAAAATTCTGCTTTCCATTACAATTGTTTCAGTCTTTCACACGTTTCCTGACAATAAACAAAAAAGTTATTTAATTGCAAAAAATGCTTTGATAGAATTATTTTGTACTAAGAACATCTTTTATAAAAATACTTTTATCCCTAAAATTACTAATAATCCAAGATTTTCATCTATTTCTCCTGGATCTGGGTATGAATATCCATGAGGCACTTAGCTAGATCTGAGCAGGGCAGATGACAGATTTGGTTAAGCTGTTTTGGATTGATTTGGGTCAGGCTGACCTGGGTTACTGTGGGAATGGAGCTGATTAAGAGCCTGCAGGTGGCTTTTATCAGGATGGTGCAGGTGGGTTGTTTTCAAGACTTTCCAGGTGGGTATTTTTTGAGATCAGAGTTAATAAAGACTCTGGGAGACTTCCAAGAAGCAGCTGATACTCCTCAAAACCTGTAGTCACTAGGATAGGGCCCAGCTTGGTGAGCAAGTCATCAATTAACTTCTTTTTCTTGTTGAAACTTTACATTCTGTTCTCAAGTACTTTAGTGACTGCCTTGAACCACCATGCAGCTCTAAAAGCTCTCCAACATTTGTCATACTATTGTTATATTTTTATTATGATATTTATTTATCTACCAGATCATGTTAACAAGTAAAATTCTCATGAAGACAACTTTATCATAGATGCTTTGAGTTACACACGCAAAGCAGCTCCCCCTTGCTTGCTTCTCAGAGGAAGGTGCTTGGGGCACTTTCCTAACCAGGCTTGCTGTCCAACGAGCAGGAGAAAGTGAGTGTCAGAAAGGAGTAAGAATCAGAGCTGGAGTCCCGGCTTTCCCTCAGAATCAAGGTAAGACTTGGGTTGATGAACACATCTACAGAAAGATAAGGCCGACTGACTCGCTTGTTAAACTTTTGGAACTTTGGGTGGCGTTCGTTAAGCCTGAAGGTGAAGCGTAACACATTGGAGGTTCTGTTCTTCGCACTCTCTGGATTCTTCTGTAATCCTTCTACTCAAGCAAATCCTCCTTCCAATTGTTTTAGTTCTGTTTATGTTTCTTAGAAGCTACTTTTAACTTAGTGTGAAGTTGTTCATTTAGGGGATTTCGACCTTAGGCAAAGTTCGGGTGCTCCAGTGTGGAATGCCCAGATTTAGAATGACCAACGTGAGAGATTTGGTGAAAGGATCTTACACATCTTCTACTCTTTATTTAACAGAACAAAAGCCGAGGCTCACATAGCATAGCCGTCTTCCTTGTGTGTCCTCAGTTTCTACCATACCAAATCAAATTAAAAGAACTTCTATTTGAATAACCATAGAAGATTCCACAAGCCATGTGTAAAAAAGAATACCTGGAAACTACACTATGCTTTTCCAGTTTAAAAATAACCCCAATTGTACAGAATATTCATCTCATAAGACCTGGAAAAATATTTATTTTGAGGCCAATAATTAAAACACATAAGCTAAGGTATGAAGTGAATGATGACATAAAATTTTAAAGGTGAGATAAAATCGTACTACTGGAGTTAATGGAGGTGTCTACGGTTTCTTCAGATGTAGTTTTACAAATTGAAATAAACATGTAAAGTATCTGAAGTGCAAGGATATAATTTGATGGCATTGGACTAATGTGTGGATCTGCATGGTTTCATTAATTCTATGGGTCATGGCTTTTACCGTCAAATTTTTCTCTGGAACTTATTTACTTTAATATGTTTGGTTAGTACTTTTGAAACTCAAATGTTTAAGTCACTTTTGGGAAGGAAAGTCAACAAGCAGAGGGAACCCTGGACATTAATAAAATTACATTAATTTTTTATTTTATTTTCTGTTCACTTAGACTCTAAAATCCATTTAAGGTGGAGATCTTTGTCAAGCTTTTCCACAATTTTTTACACATTTCGAAAACAGTTTCATGATAAAATTTTGTTGTATTAATAGCAGAATTTTTAGATGATTTGAGGAATTAGTTGACTTATCTCAACATAAATTTCTTCACCTCTGTATTATAACATTTAAAAATCTCAAATAACATTGGGAAATCTGAGAATATAAAACATTTTGAGTTTCTCCAAAGGAAAGGAATAGTGAATCACAGATAATAATAATCAAATCTGCAAAGTCAATTACACTCTAACAAACAAATTGATTTATTTCAAATTGAAGCAGCTGATGTAGTGCAAAGCCCATGTCAGTATACTTTAGTATATTTCCTTCAGTAAAAATAGTAAATAGCTTTTCATGACACTATGTACATACATCTGGAAATTACATGCATAATCTCATTTTTTTCTTTTTTTTTTGCAGTTTTTGGCCAGGGCTTGGTTTGAACCCACCACTTCCAGCATATGGGGTCGGCACCCTGCTCCTTTGAGCCACAGGCACTGCCCCATAATCTCATTTTTAAATTTAAAATTTTTGTTATCCAATATGTATTACTTTGCTTTATATTGAACAGTATCACATGAGCATATTTATTTTCTATAAAACATGGTATTTTTCAATAGCCACATTGTGTTTTGTTTAGATATGTCCATCTAACCCCACACATCATGAGACAGAACAGATTCATTAATCTATTACTGTGGAAAATCACAGTGGTTCTAATTCAGGCAAAACTGGAATTTCATATGAATTAGAACCACCTTCCGCATCTTTCTCTTCCCCACCAACACACCCCTAGTCCTTGAGGGGTTAGTTTGGAATTTGAATAATAAACGCTCACATTGCCTCACTTAGCCTCTGCTCAATCCTGGCAATATAGCATGGCATGTAATTTAGTATTTAGATAATCAAATTGGGACCAAGACAACCTGGCTTGTAATTTTGAAAATATCATACAAGTAGGGGAAATAGACTAACATACTTGTGTTTATTTTCTCTAAAGGAAAAAAGAATATTTTATTTTATATTTTTTTCTTTTCTTTCCTTTTTTTAAAATTAAATCATAGCTGTGTACATTAATGCAATCATGGGGTACATTGTGCTGGTTTTATATACAATTTAAAATATTTTCATCAAACCAGTTAACATAGCCTTCATGGCATTTTCTTAGTTATTTAGACATTTATATTCTACATGTAGTAAATTTTACATGTACCCTTGTAAGATACACTGTAGGTGTGATCCCACCAACTACTCTCCCTCCACCCATCCTCCCCTCTCCCCTCCCCTCCCTCTCCCCTTTTCTCTTTTTGGTATATGTACACCATGGAATACTATGCAGCCTTAAAGAAAGATGGAGACTTTACCTCCTTCATGTTTCCATGGATGGAGCTGGAACATATTCTTCTTAGCAAAGTATCTCAAGAATGGAAGACAAAGCATCCAATGTACCCAGCCCTACTATGAAACCAATTTATAGCTTTCTTATGAAAGCTATAACCCAATTATAGCCCAAAAAGAATATTTTAAATTTTAACCTCATAAGGTTATATGTGAGAAATAAACAAGCTAACATACTCAAAATACACAAACAGCGATTTACATAGTAAAAAACGCAGCAACCATAGCCTTTGGCATATTTATTACTTCATAAGTATGTTTCATTTGGCAAAGGACTGAAATGGGCCTTCTGTCTCATGTGAATAATAAGGACAAACTGTACAATAGAAACAAGGAAAAATCACCTTTCCATGGGCTGTGGACATGCATTGCCTTATGCATTGTTTAAATTTTTTTATTTTACACAGCTATAGGAATCTAAAAGATGTGATGTAAACCAGAAAAAAAGGAGGAGCCACTAGTATTCTCAAAATACCAAAAGACAAACAAGGCATGACTTCCCACAGAGAAAAATGTAAAAAAAAATAAAAGTAGTTAGGATGTGTCTTGAAATCTGAAGCAGGTGGAAATTACTTCCCCAGCGCTTTCATTTAAAGTCAAAGCCAGGCATTTATCAGGGAATAATCTATATATTGGCAACACTCAAGACACATTGGCTCTTGCAATTGCAAGAGTTGCTCAATGTGACTTATATTGAACTTTCTTTTTAATCAGAATATATTGAGTATTATAATTTTAATATATATTTTTCCTATCTTAAAATGGGTATGCATTTTTGGCACCCTGTGTGTGTGTGTGTGTGTGTGTGTGTGTGAATATTAAATTAGAAGATCCTGGCATTTATTACCATGTAGAAACCCAGAGGATATTATACTAAGTGAGATATACCGGGCACAGTTAGAAAAATAGTCCATAATTTCACTTACTTGACTAATCAAAAATAGTAGTCGGATATACAAAGATAAAGAAGACAACAGTGGTTGGAAGAGATGGGAGGAAGAAATGGAGAGGTGTAGCTCAAACTAAAAAAAGTAGCACATATGTGAGATGTGAAGTCCAGGGTTCTAATGTACCACACGAAAACCAGGGTTAATAGTATTCCTGGGCTCAAACCACCCTGCCTCAGGCTCCCAAGTAGCTGGGACAACAGGTGTGTGCCACCATACCTGGCTAATTTCTTAATTTTTTTTAGAGATAAAGTTTTACTGGGTTGCCTAGGCTAGTCTTGAGTTCCTAGCCTCCAGAAATACTCCTGGCCTGGACACCCAAAGTACTAGCATGATGGGTGTGAGTCACCATGTCCAGCCAAAAGCCTACATTACCCCTAATGCGTTTTATCCTGGAGTTTGAAATGTGTTGATGCTATGTCTTTATTATGTGCTTTTTCCATATCATCACAAATGTCCTTAGGAAAGGATGAGCATGATGAAAGGGCCTAATTCGTTAGATGGGGAGCATTGATATCCATATTATCTGGAAAAAGAAGGACACTTAATTGTAGAGTACAGCATTTTGCTACTTTGAGACCATAGAGACAGGAAGAGAATACAGGTGCAGCAGTGGTTGGTTGTTATACACATGAATTCACCTACACATACAGCAACCACAACACATACACATGTTTTAACTTATGTTACTAATTTTTCAAATTTTAATTTTAACCCTGTAGGTTATTCTCCATTAAATAGAAAGCTTCCTGCCATTCTTAGAAACATCATTGATGCAGTCACAAGCTTTGTGTTCATTATTCAAGGATGTCGTATTAGAACTTGCTCGTTTAAAGCGGGAAGAATGAGAGTGAGTTAGGTTATTACTGTTAGTACAATATTCATGAAATGAGATCATGTACTCGTGATTTCATAAATTGAAGAAAAACTATTAAAAGCAAAGTAATAAAATCAAAAGTTGCTATTAAACTAAAGTTGGCTGTTATGGGTCTCATAATTCTTTTTTTTAAAGTCACCATGTGTCAACAGCATTCCTGGAATAATTGTTGCAGTGTAACTTACATCCACAGAGTTCGTTATGTGTTGTCGGGCACCACAGTTATTCCTAGAATGAAGTTTAGGGTAAAAGGATACAGTCATGCCTTGGGGATACGGTAGGTCTGGTTCATGACCACTGCAATATAAAGTGAATATTTCAACAGTGAGCCACACAAACTTCTTGTGTACTAATGTATATAAAACTTACATTACACTATACTGTAATTATCAAGTGTGCTATAGCGTTATGTCAAAAGAATTTACATGTCATAATTTTAAAATGCTAAAATCAGCTAAGCCTTCAGTGAGTCATAATCCTTATGCTGGTCTCGACTCAATGTTGATGGCTGCTGACTGGTGAGGGTGGCGTTGCTGAAGGTTAGGGAAGCTCTGAGACAACAATGAAATTGATCTCATTAATTTATTCTTCCTTTCATGAGAGATTTGTCTATAGCTTGCAAATACTACATAGCAATTTACCCACAGAACTTGTTTCAAAATTGTAGTCGATCCTCTTAAACTCTGTCTCTGCTGATCAACGAAGTTCATACAGGACTCCACCAGGGAGTCCAGCCCGTAGTCCATGGGCTGAAATGCTTATTTTGTGAGGACTGGTTTTGCTTATCTGTGGTGTCCGATATTGTGGAAAGTACGCGTGGATGTTTTGTTTGGCTAATCAGCTTTCCTGACTCGTGTGTGGCCCAAGATGACTCTTACTCTTCCAATGTGCAGCAGAAATGAAAACAGACTGGACGCTCCTGGATCCTCTGTGGTTGTTTCAACAATGTTCATTGTATCATTATCAGGAGTTGTGGATTCCGTCTCAAGAAACCTCGTTATTTCCTCATCCCTAAAAGGCAACCCCTCACTCATCAAAGATTTATTATATTGCAGCAATGGAGTCACATCTTCAGGCTCCAATTCTAATTCTAGTTCTCTTGCTATTTATACCACATCTACTCACTCTGTTTGTTAAAGTCTTGAACCACAGAAAGGGCTAGAATGAGCATTGGAATCAACTTCTTCCAAATTCCTGTTAATGTTGATATTTTTATCTCCTCCCAAGAATTATGAATCTTCCTAATGGCACGTACAATGATGAATTATTTCCAGAAGGTTTTCAATTTACTTTGCCCAGATCCATCAGAAGAATTACTATCTATGGCAACTAAAGCCTTACAAAATGTCTTTCTTAAATATTAATACTTGAAAGTATAAATTACTCTTTGACCTATCATCTGAAAAGCAGATGTTACATTAACTGGCATTAAAATAACATTAATCTCCTTGTACATCTCCATTAGCGCTTTCGGGGGACCAGATTCCTTGTTGATGAGTAGTAATACTTGGAAAGAAATATTTTTTTCTCAGCAATGGGCTCAAAAAAATTCAGTAAATCACGCTGTAAACAGGCACACTATTATCCAGGCTTTGCTATTCTATTTACAGAGCAGCACCAGAGTAGGTTTAGCATAAGAGAAGGGCCCTAGGATTTCTGGAATGATGTGTGAGAATCAGGCAACCTCACACATTAGCTGCATCAGCCCCTAACAAGAGTCAGCCTGTCCTTTCAAGCATGAACCCAGGCTCAAAGCTCCTCTCTCTAGTTACGAAACTCCTAGATGTCACCTGCTTCCAGTAGATGGATGGTTCACCCACACCGACAGTGAGTGTAGCCACCTTCTCAGCGATCTTAGCTGGGTCTTCAGAGGACTCGCTGCAGCTTCTTCAATAGCATCCTGGCTTCACCTTACACTTTGATGTTGTGGTGCCGGCTTCCATCCTCCAGCCTCATAAACCAAACTTCTGCTGCTTTTCTTCTCCAGATTGCTTACCTTTCTCAACCTTAATATTCTTCTTAGTTAAGTATCTCAGGAATGGAAAAAAAAATATCCAACGTACTCAGTACTACTGTGAAACCAATTTATAACCACTCACACTTGCATATAAAAAATGAAACACAACTATAGCCTAGGATGAGGGAGGGAAGGGGAGGGAGAGGGGAAGGGAGGAGGTGGGTCGATGCAGGGAGGGTTGGTAGGGAGACCACACCTGTGGAGCATATTGCAATACAAGTCGGATCTGTCAGGTGTAGAACACAAATGTCTTAACGCTGTAATTGGGTGGTGAGGTGAAGGCTATGTTGATTAGTAGGATGTAAGCACTCCAATTTGTACAAACAATCAACACATTGAATCCCATAATGGCATAGATGTATTTAGGATCTATGTACAAATGACTTAATTAAAAAAAAAAAAAGGGAGAGAGCGTTGGTTTTGGCTTAAGGGAATGTTGTGGCTGGTTCTATTCACAGAACTAACACTTGATATCAGAATAAGGTCGTGCAGCCTCCACAGCTTTCCTGCGCTCACTGGAGGGGCCCTTGTGTTTCCTGGGAGGACTTTTTCCTCTGCCTTCGCTGCTTGGCTAAATGGTGCAAGAAGCACAGCATTTGATCCATTTCAGCTTTTAACAGGCCTTCCGCACTCAGTTTCATCATTTCTAGCATTTGATTTAAAATTATAAAAATCATGTGGCTCTTCCTTTCACTGGAACATTGGAAGGCCATTGTAGGCTTATTAAGTGGCCTAATTTCAATATCATTGTCTCTCAGGAAGTAGGGATGCCCCGTGAGAAGGCGAGAGATAGTGGTGCCAACTGGTGGAGCAGTCAGAACA
The DNA here is from genome assembly GCF_000181295.1 of Otolemur garnettii. Taxonomy (NCBI): domain Eukaryota; kingdom Metazoa; phylum Chordata; class Mammalia; order Primates; family Galagidae; genus Otolemur; species Otolemur garnettii. Next base: position 82,881 of record NW_003852533.1, on the reverse strand, counting down.
TATAGAAAATTTATCAATAAAGGTTTTCTTCTTGTATAGGTGTTATCTGTGGTACTGTGTGAACATTTTCAATAGTAACTGGTCACAGAGCACCATAAGAGATAGGGTAATAGAGAAGTTTGACATACTGCACAAACTTACCAAACCATGACACGGTGACATGAAATGAGCCTGTGCCTTTGAGAAACTGGCATGGACGTATTGGTTAAGATTGCTACGAATACCAAATTTGTGGAAAACATAACATCTGGTAGTCACAATAAAGTGAAGTATAGTAAATGAGATATCCCTTTACCAAAATAACAGATAAAGAAAATTAGCTCTGAGTAGACTGAAAAAAAAAAATTATGCCAATCAATAATCTGCCATCTCTCCTTATTTTTTCTTTAGAAAACGTTATTGAAATATCTAATATTTGGAATGGATCTACGGACTATACATTGATATAAAAACCTCTTTGACAGCAAATGTTCTTTTCTGGAAAAATAAAATCACAGAAAAATTTAAAATTATTTCTTTTTATGTATGTTGCTAGTAAATAATTTACTTGCTTAATATTAGGCTAAAATGGGTTATCTTTCCTTCAATGAAAATCAGATTAAAACTTTTTTTTCACATTGGTATTCACATGTTTTGGGGAGTTTAAGAGTAGACATATTAAAATATACATCTTTATGAATAAGGAGAGAAAAACATATTATATTAGGGTGTATGCTCTCATCTCATCCTCAACTCACACAATTACAAAAAGGATTAACAAAACATTTGAAGTACAAAAATGCAATTTCAAAAAATTGTTAATATTTTGGTCATTTTATGACCTTTTTAATGTAATATATACAGTGTTCGAAACTTGCATAAGAGCCTGTGATAATTGTTAATAATGATTTTTACTAAATTATTAAACATAAGGAATATTTTTATTAACAACTAGTTTTACATATTTTTAAAACATCTGCACACATAATTTTACTTGAATTTAAATCCCTATTTACTGTATAGATGTCATCTCTATGATATTTCTCTAAGTATTTTAGTTACAGATATAATCGTCAAAATTTTGGTCAATACACAATGGAACGATTTGACTGTGATGTCCAACACAGTTGATGTTCTGTCTTAGTAAGGGCATTGTTTTTCCTGTATGTCTTGATTTTATTAATTGAGCAATCACAATTCTCATAGGCCAATGGAGTAAAATAATATACTGGATAATATCTGTTGCTCTGTAAATTTGATAATTTGGAGATGGACTTTTATCTTCAAAGGGAACAATAATAATTTGAAGGTTTTCTTAAAAATATTTCTAATTTACATTTTATTTCTATTCAAGTATGATTGCTACACAGATTTTGTACATTTAAGTTATACATTTTGGTGACTTTGCTTATATGTGCATACCCATGATACTATCACCATTAACATGACACAAAACTTATCTGTTGCTGCTGAGAATTTTCAGGTGTTCTTTTGTGTGTTTTTGTGTGGCAGGGTTAAGAATACTTAATATGGTAACATGCGATCTATCCTTTTAACCTCTTATAACAATTTCATATTGTTTAGCAATTATGATATACAGTAGATCTCTAGAATTTACTCATCTTGCATACCTGAAACTTCATGCCTATTGAGCAAAAATTCTCCCACTTTCTCCTTCCCTTAGATTTTGACTACCGTCATTCTAGTCTCTGCTTCTGTGAGTTTGGCTAGTTTAAATAACTCATGTCTTAATATGTGTGTGTGTGTGTGTGAGTGTGTATATGTCTATATATACACAGAGAGAGAGAGAGACGTGTGAGGCTCAGGATGCACCTGTCTCTTTGTAACGGCTTGTTTCATTTAACCTCTTATTTTACTAGGAGACGTTATGGTCCTCTGGATTCATCCATGTTGTTGCAAATGGTAGAATTTTCTTCTTTTTAAGGAAGAATAATATTCCATTTTATGTGTATGAAGCACTTGAGTCATTTCCATATCTGGATAATTGTCAATAATGCTGCAATGTATATAAGACTACAGATATCTGTCTGAGATTTTGGTTTCAATGATTTCGTAGATACATCCAGAAATGGGGAGTTCTGTTCTTAACTATTTCAGGAATCTGCATATATTTTTATAGTAGTTACATAATTACATAATCCCACCAGCAATTCATAAAAGTTCCCTTTTCTTTATATCCTGACAGCATTTAACCCCTGACTTTGATAAAAGCCAGGTAACAGGTGCGAGAGGACATCTTATCGTGGGTTTGAACTGCCTGTCCTTGATGTTTAGTGATGTTGAGAACATTTTCACATGCCCTTGGCCATTTGCCTATCGTCTAAGGAGAAACATCCATTCAAGTTCTTTAACCATTTTTAAATCATTTTTAAAATTATTTTTAATTTTTTTTACCATTGAGTTGTAGGAAATTCTTATATATTTTTTATCCTAACCCTTTTTTAGATATATCAACATTTTTCTTTTATTTACCGTTCTGTAGGTGGCCTTTTCACTGTGTGGCTCACTTGCTGTGCAGAAGCTTTCTAATTTGATATATTGTTTATCTACTTGTTTATTTTCAGTTTTATTGCCAGTGCTGTTGCTGTCAATTCTAAGAAATTAGTGCCAAGACCAAGTCAAGATTTTCTAGTGTGTTTTCTCTGAGGAATTTTACTGTTGCACATTTCGTGTTTAAGTCTTTAATCCATTTAGAGTTGATTTTTATCTATAGCGTAAGACAGAGGTTTATTTTTCCTATTTGCCGAAATTAACATTTTGAATATGAGGCATTAAATATCCATCATTTTTATTTGAATTCTCAGGAAAAGGTATCAATCACTTAACAATACCATAAAATGTTATATAGAACCCTGATACTTGTTGTAATACAGTTTTAGGTGTCCATTCTAGAGAAAGTTGATTTATTTTCCTTTAAATAAACATTTTCTTTAGTCACAGTGTGAAACAGTGTCTCCACACCAATAATGAAGAGTTGCAAAGGAACATGACCCAAGGGTGACATTTTAACTATGTACAAATTGACGGAATACTGATTATGTTCCTTGGAGGTCTTGAAAACATGATTAAAGACAAATAGAAAATGTGAGACATAAAAAACATAATTATAAAAAGATAATGAAAAAAAAGTTGAAAGCTGGTGATACATGGCTCAGAAGTCAGCTAATTTTTTTCTGTATCTCTCAGAAAATGCGTAGTAATTTTTCCTATTATTTTTCTAAAATAAAACTTCTATATTTACAGAAAATTTGTGAAGACAGCACAGTACTACAGGGGGTTTCCATGCCCACAGCAGGTCTCCTAATAATCAGTACAGTTTATTGACATAGTTAATGAGCTGATATTGATGCATTATTAGTAAGTAAAGTTTATAGTTTATTCCAGTCTCCTTAGCGGTTTACCTGATACCCTTTTTATCTTTTGGTGTCCCAATCAAGATACCATTACACAGTTAGTCGTTTCCTCCGACTCCTCCTGGCCAGCACAGTTTCTCAAACTCTTTGTTTTTGATGACCTTGGCAGTACCAAACAGTAGTAGACATTTATTTTGAATGATGTCTCTCAGAATTTCCTGATATTTTTCTCATAATTAAACTAGGATTATGTTTGGGGAAGGAAGATGATAGTCAAGTGTCATTTTCATCACACAATATAAAAACAGCACATTATCAATGCAACTGTTGATGGCGACCTTGGTCGCCTGAATGAGACTGGTTTTTCTGCTTCCTCCACTGTGACACTCCCTCCTCCTCCCCAGGACTGTTAAGTTCTCTGGAAGGGAGTCACCCAGCACAGGCTGCACTTAAGCAATGAAGATTTCCTCTCCTCCTGCTTGAAAGCAAAGCACCCTCCTAAGTTATTTGAAGTCAATCTGCAAGTGAGATTGTCAGTTCTCCCCATTTCTCTCCTGGTTCAGTAGACGTCACCCACACAACTTTATTTGTTGCTCAGTTTTTTCCACTTTCAGCCTGTGGGACCCTTTCAATCATTTCCACAGATTTCTGGCACATGCATATCACTGTAGATCATTCCTTTTTTTTTTTTTTCTTCTGAAAATTTCCTTACTTTATAGATTTTAAATGTGCTCTAAGCTTATCTTTTATATTTCTTACCTTAGCCAGTCTTAGAATAAGACATTTCTCCAAAGATCCCTGGTTCCTTTTATTGGAAAATAGTACCAAAAAGCTAAATCTTGCTCCAACTGTAAACTGTGTGACTGAGACTTTTAACTTTTCAGCAATTCTGACACCACAGCAGGCACTGTGTGAACCTGATCACCTCAAAACCTGAGGAATAAAGAAATTGTGCTGTTTTAAGCCACTAAGGTTTTGATAATATCTATAGCAGTAGAAAATGAAAATGATGTAGCCCTTGGTGACTTATTTTTATCCTCACTATTATTATTGATGTCCCTGTACAGTGTAGGAAATATTAGCAGTTTACAAAAGATTATAAGCAATCATCTTAATGTTGATTCTTTTCTAGGTTATACTTTAAAAAGTAGGTATTGACTTTGATGGAGCCACCACACAGCAGGTTATAAATATTTCCTACAAGGAAAAATATATCAACTCTCAGCACAAGTACTGAAAAATCTCCTATAGGCTTAGAAAAAAAGTTCAGTGGCTCTAGTAATAATATATATTCCTCAGTTGGACTAAAGGTTTGTTACACAGTGGTGTTTGACTTCTGAAAAGATGCAGACATTTAAGGAACGAGATTCTCATTTTGCTTAATACATGTAACTTTCGAGACACACAAATTAGACTTTAGATCTCATGTTCTTGATTCATATCCTTTATGAACACAGCTGCATGCACTCACTAGCTATGCGTACAGCTGTATTTCAGAGCGGTGATTACGCACATTCTGCCTTGACCTCCGGTTCTTGGTTTGAATCTTGGCTCTGCTCCAACTTGGTGACTGAGTGACATCAAAGGGCACGACTTCTCCTGTCCTCTCTTGCTCTTGTATGAGGTGATTGTAGAGTGTTGCCTGTTATGCACGGTTGTCATAAGGGCAAAAGAAGTTAAAAGTCAACGGCTTGTAACACTAAATACAGAATATATACTATGCATTCATTATTGTTGCAATATTAATACTCCACGTAATTTTAAATTATAATTATAGATATGTTTACCTATTCTAATGATTATATGAGTATTCAAGATCAAATGCTAAAATGGATTCACTGAAAAATCCAATTAGTCCATTAGAAAATTGACATATAAAACCTTCTCAAATATAGAAAAAATAATTCAAGGCCTCTAAGCAATAATACTTATTTCCCAAAGTTTTAAAATAAAACAAATAATTTGATTAACCATCTTGTATATAAATAATTTAGAATCTTTTAAAATTATATTTAGAAATAGATTTTTGATTGAAACATATTTTTAGCTTAGCATATATTATGTAATGTGATTTAAAATGGAATAATTTTTTAAATAAATTTAATATGTTAACATATCCATGTTAAATAGGTTAAATTTAAAATTCCAATGTCACTCTGCTTGACCTTTAAATATACCTAGCCTGTGAGTTAATTTAGATCACCCTTAACAAGTATATGGCATCTCCTCACACTATTGAAATAAAAGTTCATTACAATGTATTGTAAGATTATATATGATTGTATGTATACTGACAAATGTTTATTAGTAAAATTACAGTTATACATATAATTAGCATATTTCTATAACAATGAATCACTTGGTTGAGCACTGGGTAAAAGTCCATTTACCTAAAACTACAAATATGAACTTGTACATGCGGAAAACTATTTAACATCCTCCGTGTAGAAGAGTTTATCTGAACATCTGGCTTTTTAAATTCAGAAGAATATGCCTTGAATTACAGTATTTCCATGCACCTCTGAGGGTTTTGGCTTTTCATACATACAGGAAAAATATGAGGAAACAACTGGAAACAGTGGAAGCAGAAACCAGAAACCAGAGACAAAAAAGGAAAAAACAAAACCTCAAAGTAAAGTATGCCTCTGTCCCATGCCCCTGCAGAGAAGGCAGGTGATAAAGAATGGGGAATAGAAAGAGAAGCAGGATGGGGTGGAGCTGATAAACCTTTAAACAAAGCACAGTCAGCTGGACAGCCCTCAAGATGGCACACTGCCAGCTAAACCCATGTCCACACAGGTGGACTGGTATCCTAGAGGTTAGGGATCTGACCCCCACCCATATCCACGCAGGTGGACTGGTATCCTAGAGGTTAGGGATCTGACCCCCACCCGTGTCCACACAGGTGGACTGGTATCCTAGAGGTTAGGGATCTGAGCTGTCACCCATGTCCATGCAGTTTTACTGGTATCATAGAGATTAGGGATCTCAGCCCCCATTTGAGACAATATCCAATAACATTTTAGCTTTATGCTTTAAACCATACTGGTTTTACTTTGTGGGGAGAGAAAAGTTCTTTGGAACTCTTCCAGAGTAAATGACCAGTGTCATTTTGATATACGTATGTATTTATTTTCAAATATCTCATAAAAGAAGCCAGAGAGAGAAAAATAAGGAAACACTAATTCCTGTTGTCTAGATGTTGGGTTGAAATAGGGGCACATTGCCAGTCAAATATTTTCTCTTTTTTATTCTTTTTTTTTTTTTTTT
>NW_003852533.1:71673-76006 GCF_000181295.1 Otolemur garnettii | reverse complement strand
GCCGGTTGAGCTATAGGCGCCGAGCCTCTTTTTTATTCTTTAACATTGCTCAAATTTCATGAATTTGAAAGATAAGCACAGAATTAATTTACACTAACCATTTTTTAAATTTCAAGTTCTTAAAGAAGAATGTGGTGATTTTTTAATTTCTAGCTCAGACTCACCATTTTTAAGTATCTGCTACAAAGATGGCAAAGTATCCTGAGGCGGATACCGTGGGGGTCCAGCGGCCTACAGCAGACACTCCCGCGGCCCAGACCGGTGTAGAAGGTAACTTACTATACAGGGAAAGGAAATAAACCACCAGAAAGAAGTGCCGGGAATATAATAAAATACGGGGAAGGGGGAGACGCTAACCGGGCGGTCTGACACCGTGCAGAGCCATCCTCGTGAGGCCTTAACCACTGTGTGCGGTTACTGCTGATGCAAAGTCTGATAATACAAGTGACATGCTTAAAACAGTTCCGGGCATAATGAGAGGTTAACAAATACCCGTTTATGAGTATTTCTGTGAGTCAAACTCAGAAGTATTCATAAAGTTGGAGATAGGAGGGTGTGGATTGGAATCACATTAGCGGGAAACGGATGCTTTCACTTGGCTGCAGATGTCGCGTCTCAGGAAGGGGAGGGCATATGTATTTTTTGTTCCCAAACTTGCCCCCGTGGCCTGTGTAGCTACACCTCCTATTCCTTAGCACAGTCCTTGTCCCTCAGTGCTAACCGGCAGCCGGTCATTTCTAACCTGTAGACGAGGCGCTCTCACAACACCGTCTCCTGGATCCTTCCCTCTTCTTGGTGAACTGAGTCAACATTCCCTATCAGAGGGCTTCGCAGAGACCTGTAGTTGTGGGTGACAGCCGGGTCCTAGTTACAATGACGCCTGTGCTGGTGAAGGGGGCTGGAATGTCCAGCAGAGTAGATAAGAAAGTAGGGAAATGTCTAGTCAGATGGGCAGTTTAGAGGCCAGGTTATAAATGAAACTGGACGGTGATTGATAAGGGTCCCGCAGACACCCTGTGCCCGCCCGCGGGCACCTGGACCTGAGTCCGGGAGCTCCTTGGTCCCCCCACCCCCCAGTATCCTGTGGTTGTAGCTTAGTACTCCCTGTCCTTCAGTCTGACAACTTTCTTCACTAAAAAAAGAACTACCTAATTAATTGAAGCATGAAGCTGTTATCTTTTTGCCTTGTAAGATTCATCCTCCAATTTTCTAAATGAACATAGCCCTGGGTCCTGGGCCCGCACCTGTTAGCCTGGCGAGGGGCTGGCATGGAGTCTTCTCTGTTGTGTCAGAATGTCGCAGGTATGATGGTCTCAGCCCTTCTCTCCCTTCGTCTGCCGGACCCCAGGCTGTTGGGCCAGGTTCCCACTGGGGGAGGAACCCCCAGTCGGCCCTCTTGCAACTTAATTCCCCGGTTGCTACATCTAGTGATGCCGAATTTGGCCAGGTAGGTAACATGGTGGTCAGAATATCACACCAAAAATTTCCAAGTTACACAACTTAGCAGAGGCAACATTGCACTTAGAAATAAAATGTGAAAATGTCCTATTTTTATAAAGTTATAATTTGATTTTATAATTTTAATGTCCATGTAAGCAGAAAAACCTTCAATTTCTCTTTTTGTTTTTAAAGACTAAAACATGATAGAGAGAGTTGAATGGTCTAGAAACACCAGAGGCTAAATATATATTCCACACTGTATCAATAATTAAAATCAAAGAGCGCGTCTACTGGGTTTAATCTCAGCCATAAACAGATACCAGTGCTGTAGTTCCACCCAAATCCTACATCTCCTGTCTAATTTGAAAGGCTTCTGTGGAAATGAGACAATCATGTTTTTTAAAGAGAAAAATGATCGCTAAGCAGGATAGCTCCAATTATGGAAATGAGCCAATTAAATCTTATCTTATTAGGGCCCAATCATGTTTGTTATCTGAAGACTAATTATAGTAATGAGACTGTTAAAACATAAATTATCACAATATACTCTTTGATGATTTAATTGAATTATTATTTTATGATTTAATGGAATGCTCAGCAGTGAACTATAAAATTATATTGCTATGTACTACAAAATGAAAACCTCCAACTTCGCACCAAAACATCTGTGTGGAAGAGAATGGTTCAACTCAATCTGTTTTGAATGTTGCATACAATTCCTGTTATCATCAAAGTTCTAAGTGAATTTTCCATGTTCACAGGCATGAGTGATTAAGCATGGAGAATGGAGGGATTTTGTTCCTTGGATTAAATTACAGATATGGAGAAAATGTCATTGTAAGAAATTATTGGAAAAGTTATATCTTCTTAAACGTGCATTTGGACAATTATAAAAATTAACACACCTCAAAATACTGGGTTTTATTTGTAGCATTAAGATTTTGCCAAAGTAAGATTTTCTGAAATGTTAATGGAGAAACCAGGAGTAGGGTAGATGGAAACCATCTGAGTTTTCATCACAACTTTTCTATAAATATATACTGTGCTTTTTTTTTTTTTTTTTGACAGAGTCTCACTTTGTCACTCTCAGTAGTGTTGTGTCATCATAGCTCACAGCAACCTCAAACTCCCAGGGTTAAGTGATTCTCTGGCCTCAGCCTCCCAAGTAGCTGGGACTACAGGTGCCCGCCACAAGGCCTGGCTATTTTTTTTAGAGACAGGGTCTTGCTCTAGCATAGAGCTGGTCTCAAACCGGTGGGCTCAGGAGATCCTCCCATCTCAACCTCCCAGAGTGCTGGGATTACAGATATGAAATATATAGGACCCTAAAGATAAATTCTTTAAAATATAAAATTGAGTCCTCACCATGTAATTCTATGTTTAAAATAGTTAAAAATCTTTACTTAAAAAAAATCACGATTTAGAAGCTATCAATTGCTCAGTAAATAATCATTGACATTACTTATCTTTAGTCAAGGTTGCATATACTTCAGTCTATATATGTGGTAAGAATGTGTTCCTGATTCATTTCTCCATAGGAGTTAGTTCAAATTTTGGCAGAGATTGTAAAATTTCCACTGAGAATATCTGAAGGAACTTGAAGTCTGCAGGTTATTACTCACCTTTGATGAAATATTTAACGTTCCACTAGCCTGGTATGATGGTGGATGATCTCCTTTCCATTCTCATGAAAAGAAAGCATTCATTATTTTTGGTTTTCAAATTCATTATCTTCTATGAACACCTCATAAGCAGGTAACTGATATTAATAAGGAAATTAAATTGTAACATGGCAATTAGTATTAAGGCATGATTTTATAGGCAGCATCACGACCATGTGACATTGATTGCTTATATAATTTAAAAACAAAAGTGTAGAGCAGCATTTTCATCTCCTAAAATCAAGAGTCCCCATGGTGTTGATGTCATCACGGAAAGGAAATGATCAGTAGACATCTGGGCCCGGGAGCAACGCTGAGGAAGTTATAGGAACAAGCCGGCATGATCAGTCAGGTTTCCTCACACCTTGTCTTCTCAGGTTTGAGGATCTGTGTTCTTTACCTCAAAATAAATTATCTTTAAAATAATTCAGAGACTTGGAAGAAGAGTCTGCCTTATCCTAAAACCCTTTATGATTAGATAACCTGCTCTTCAGAAATTGGTAAAATTAATTTTATGCACGAGTCTTTTACCAGGCTGGACTGTGGACCACACATGGGGTGAGATTATGTTTTGAGTTTCTCGTGATGCCCAGACACCAAGTAATTAAGACCTTTTAAAGAATCACCTCACAGGAAGAATCACCTTTTTAATTTTCTGTCCCTGCCTCCCTCATCTTAGCCTACTGTTTTGAAATGATGCTTCTATTTGAAGAATCTAATTATCTCTGTATTGGGATCTCACTTCCTGTAAAGTTTCTGGACTTGTTACCTGCCTAGATTAGAATCACTCTGCTCTTCCTACCTGGGTTTGCTTCTATTTGAGTGCCATTTGACAACTTAAAAAGTTATCAACTAATCCTGCTGGCTAGACCCAGAACTGGCTCAAATCCATAATGGCTTCATGAGAAAATAGTATTTTAAGTGGTCATGATCTGTCAGGGAATCCACTCATCACAGATAGCTCGAAATATCAATGGAGTGTCTGGGAAGGATGTGGCTATGAGACGCACAGTACACGCTCGGTGTTTGAAAAGAGCCACGTGGGCCCCCTGAGCCCAGCGAAGATAAGGATGAGCTGAGAGCTGTGTAGAAGCAAACCCACCTCAACTGTGCGTGAATTAGAGTCAGGTTTAACATTGCTATTCCAACAGTGTGGGAATCAGCAGTCAGGTCTAACATTGCTATTCCAACTATAAGTGAATTAGAGTCAGGTTTAACACTGCTATTCCAAC
>NW_003852533.1:62913-71389 GCF_000181295.1 Otolemur garnettii | reverse complement strand
CTGCTGTTCCAACAGTGTGGGAATCAGCAGTCAGGTTTAACATTACTATTCCAACTATAAGTGAATTAGAGTCAGGTTTAACACTGCTGTTCCAATAGTGTGGGAATCAGCAGTCAGGTTTAACATTACTATTCCAACAGTGTGGAACCATCTGACACAAACCAGCAGTGGAGTAAAGAAAATGGGTAGATGAGCTCCCCAGGGATTCAACCAGCAGCGGAAGAGAAAGCGTCTGGAAGCTTCCTGTCCTTTGCTGTCGTGACACACAAGTGAAACATTTCTACAATTGCAAGCCTTGGGCACAAAGGCTGCATAAACATGAGGCACCAGAAAATAGTCAAAAACTGATCATTCATTACAAAATCTAATGGTGTCTGTTTGGTGGTCCAGTGCCGGTGACATCCCCTCCAGCCCTGTGAAAGCTGATGGGTCACAGCAGGCGTCTGCTGCAGTCTGCTGGATGACGTGACAAGAGAGCTTGTGACGAAGCCAATGTCACAGGTCAGGAGACACAGGCCAGTACTCTTGCAAGACAACAGGTCACACAAACAACGCTGCTCGAACTGCATAAGCCAGACGTGGAAACTCTGTGTATCCACTGCACTCACCAGACCTTCCACCACTTCCTCCAGGCTTCTGACCACTTCTTGGAAGGAAAAATTTTAAATTCTCAGCAAGTTGTGGAAAATGCCTTGCACGATTTCATGGTACTGGCTCTCCAGGCCTCTTTGCTACATGGCAAAACTGTGCCTGTAGTTTAGGTGCATGCTTTGATTAATTGTACTACTTCTTGATATAGATATAATAAACTAAACTTTTGATTCAAAATCAGACATTTCACATTGGATGACCTGCAGATCTCTCTCTCTCTCTCTATATATATATATACACACACACACACACACACAGATAGATAGATAAACATACATAAATATATATATGTGTATATATATATATGTGGAGAGAGAGGAGAGATTAAGAGGAAGAAAGAGAAAGAAAGATAAATATAGAGAAAGAGATTAGAGAGACAGAAAAGATGGGAAAAGTTTATTAAAGGGACAGGCCTGCATAATTCTGGAGGGTGAGAAGTCGGTCGCAGGCCATCTTCAAGCTGGGAAGCTGGTGACACGTCTGAGTCCTAGTCTGAAAGCCTCAGAGCCAGGGAAGCCAATGCTGTCACTCTTGGTCTGAGGCCAAAAACCTGAAAACCTTGGGGACAACTGGGACAAGCCCCAGAGGCTGGAGAATCTGTCATTCTGACGTCCAGAATCAGGAGAAAAAGGGTGTTGTAGATCCATACAGAGAACATACATTTATGTTCTATCTGTAGCCTCGTCTGTGGAGACAGTGCGTGTCCACAGTGGGAGAGGATAGACCTGCCCCCTCAGTCGGCTGCTCCAAATGTCAGCATCTTCCAGAAGCAGCTCCCAGACATGCAGGGAAATAATCCTGGAGCTCAGGCAGGGTGATGCCTTACATCGGCCATCATGTATTTAAGACAAAATACTGATTTAAGTATGAGTATTGCTAATACTCATACTCAATACTCAAGACCAGAAGCTCACCACAAAAGAAGTCATTGTTTGAAGGGAGGAGAAACTTGCCCTTTTTTTCTCAAATGATGTGTAAATACTTTCTAAAAATTTGATCTGCTCACCAAACAAATATATCAGAATATTTGTATAAATTATCAATCTAGTGTTTTATGAGAACAGAGAGGTTATTCTTATTGTTTCCTACAACAAATGCAATATGGTCTTTTTGGACGGGCCTCCTGTAAGGTTTTCTCTGTATCACTGAGTATCAATCAGCATTTTAATTACACAGGTCTTGTGTTCTGCTATTATTTTATGCCTGTATTCTGCTGGGAGGTCACAAGCTGCTTAGATCTTTGGGCTTATGCTTTTCTTAAAAAATAATTGTTAACCATCAATTCTTCATATTTCTTAGGCTCCAATCTTCTATTTACTTATTTTGTACTTTGATTACATGAACATTAGACTTCTTGATATTGCACAATGGATTATATTGTTTATTTAAAATTTTTTTTCTCTTCATGTTCATCTGTATAATTTCTTTATTTTTTATTTTTTCATCTGTATAATTTCTTTTGCTTAATCCTAAAGTTTACTTATCTTGTCATTCAAATTACCTAATTTGCTATTAGGTAATTCAGGGAATTTGTCATGTCAAAGATTATCTTTCTCATCTCTAGAATTTCCCATTGATTCTCGATATATCTTCTGTTCCAATTCCTGCTGGTTCCTCATTATGTTCAACTTTTCCTTCAGATCCTTGAATAAACTATTCACAGGCATTTTAAGCCCTGATGACTCAAGTCTATTTCTATTTTTTGTTTTTTGCCTGATTATCGGCTACATTTTTTGCCACAGTCTCTATGGGACTTGGACAGGAAGCCAGAGTAACTTTTTGACCCACTGTCAAAAACTGGAATGGGTCTGAGATTTATCCTACCTCCAAGTTACTTGACGAGTCTGCCAAAATTTCGGTGTTGCAGGTAGAAGGCACTGGACGATTCAATCAGAAACAAAATACTTCTTTACTCATGGTATAAGAGGTGTAGTGAAGTTCCCTAGTCCCCTAAGTGCCCCAGGCAGGCCCAGTGTGGACCCTACAAGAGCAGTGAGTCTGTGCTGCTGCTGAAGAACCCAGAGCCCTGCAGAGCTCAGTCTTGTATATGGGGTTTGAAAGCAAAACTGCACATCCTTTGGCCAGAAGGCAGACACTCTCACACTCTCGCTCTTTCCAGGCTGTTTTTTAATAAGAGTGTATTTGAAAAGTATTGGGAGGGAAAAAACAACTGTCGGTGTCTGTGCTAACATGTGCAGACACGTGAAATGCCTGTGGCGGCCTGATACCCACATTTGCCTTATTTTTTCCCCTCCATGAGAGAGAATCTCCTGCTGCCTGTTTTCTAAAATCTGAAGCCGTTATTTCACTACTTATAATTGACCTACTTTGAATTGCAGATGTTTGGACAGGAAAAAGTAGTCAGATGACAGCCATATCAAAGAAGATAACCCAGTTGATACTGCTTTGAGATTATCAATTTTAAAAAAGGTGAAATACAGCTCAGAAAATGATAAGGCTTAAAAAACAGGACGAGTTGCAGGTTGTTTCCAAGTATAGTTAATATTCTTGCAGGGGTTAAAGACTTTACATCTATTTCTTTAAATGTCTTGTTGTAATAATTTACATGTGTGTATATGTATACATATTCACATGTACATGTCTTATACTGTGTTAGATATTGCTAATCATGGGCAGTGTATACCATGGAGTTTGAGGTAGAAATGTGTTATCGACTCACTAACATTCTGGCTCTTTTCAAATATTTTTTTTTTTTTTTTTGCAGAATATACTTTATGCCTAGATTGTCCTTCCCTCCCTTGTCCCAAAAGATTGTACCTATTCACATCTGGTCAAACATAAATGTCACTTTATATATATGGCACCGTTACGAGTTCTTATTCTGAGCTAGACCGTGAGGTTCTTAGATAAGTTACATGAACTTGAAGGCATGAGAATGGCTTTCTTTGTGACAAGGACCCTTCTCGGGTGTCAATGAGAAACTTTTTGTGTTAGAAACATTAGCTCAGGAGGCGATATGGAGACAGGTTGGGGAGGAAGACTGGGGCAGTGAGTTAAGTCACAAGGCAGGAGTCAGTATGGAAACCGGGCAGTGTGGATTTGATCTGCAGTCTTAGTCACGTACTTAGAGGTGAGTGGCAAAGTGAATGACTATTTAAAAAAAGAAAACCAAGTGGGCTTGAGGACAGCTTAAACGTGGGCAGTGAATGAGGGAAGGCTAATGGGGTTACTATTTACAAGGTTTTACTTAGTACCCCAGGCAGAGATTACGCCCTATGAGTGCCACCACTACCCTTCCCAAACATCTATTACAAAACAATGTTTTAATTTAATATATTTTGCATTTTCAGTTTAGCATTAAAATGATGGTATCTTTGGTACTAGATGTAGCTGCAACCTCCGCTTCACCACTGGGTGGGAAGAGATAGGCCAGAAGCAATTTAGTGACACTTCACTCCCTCTTTCCTCCCCTGGGTGATCCCACCAGCTGAAGAGGCACACAGGTGCCGCAGAGTCACTCACAGAAACAGTGGACCCGTCAGCTGTCACCCCGCAGGCCTCGTTTATAACGTCTAAAAACCCAGCCAGGCATCCTTCTCTCTCTCTCCTCTTGTCTCTTACTGTTCATTCCTCAGCACTGTCTCCTTATAGCATCCGTAGGATAAGAGATTCAGTTAAGTCGTTTCAGTTCTCTCAATAACCCATTCCCCTGGTCTACCTTCCTGGTGCTGATGGTAGAGGCTCTGAATTAATGGTCTCCCTTCCTTCTCTGCCACTGGAAATTCCTACAGGCTTTATTTAGGGGATTTGAAATCATGAGAAACAGGCTGAAAAATAAGTTCCTGTAATTCCAGATTAATGAATGCCAGAACATTAAGTATTTGCTTATATATTAGAAGACCTCTATTATCCTTAAAATCACCCACCATATTTCCCATACTCTCTTGACCTTAAATATTTTTTAAATCAATATTTCCAGTTATCCCCCCGAGTTTTGTCCAAGTGATCAGTTTTCACTTCAACTGGCAGGCGAAGATTAAAGAAGTGCTTGAAGTTACGGGTTTGCAAACCATTTTTAACTAAAGCTACCTATTTTAATTAAGTCAAACATAAAAGTTTGAATGCAAAATATGAAATAGGTAAAGTAGAACAATACGTGGGTGCCTGGGTGGTGAGTGTGACAGCAGCGCTTGTCAGCTTCTCCTCAGTATTTCAGCAAAAGTTTGTCCCGTTGATCTCGTCATTCTCTCCCAAAGCTCTAAAAGGCTTTGGTGTTACATGACGAGCTCATTTACAACTAGCACAGAGAGTCAGGCACAATTTAGCTACAACTTTGTTTTTACTTGACTTAATAAAATTTGACTGTCTTTCTTGAGTTACCCTAATTGACCCTCTTATTCTGAGTTAAAGTACTTAAGTGTGACAGAGAGGACTGAAACAATGACTCAATTTTATTTGATATAAGTTACTACATTTAAGTTATAATCCTCTGTTTCGAACAAAAGCTCCTTAACTGTCGGGTCTACTCCCTTTATTGCCATTTAAGTTCATTTTCTAAGAATAGAAACTGTTCCGCGTAAGCATTTCATGTTATAAAAACTTTAACACAGCTTTCAAAATATATTGCTTTGATTCTAGTACAAAGCTTGGGTTACGCATATATTACTTTGTTTTATGATGACGTGTCAAATTTAAGGGCTCCCTGAGATATTTAAATACATATTATCAGAGAAGTATTATGAATGCATAACATGATACTCCCTTTCATGTTTACTTAGACAACAAGTATTTCAAGCAGTTGTCATTTTTAACTTGAGTAAACATACAGTTTTGAAGTCCAAGAAATGGGAAATTCTTCCTATGTAGCTGAAGGAAGCTATTCAAAAATTTCATGGATCACCAAAAGAGATAAAGTAATTTGCATTATTTTCTTTATTTGTGATTAGATTTATTTCTAATCTGGTTTATATTCTCTGGATAATATATAATCTGGCATAATTTACTTTCAGGTAAGAAGTAGTACTTTGGAAGCATCAACAATGTTACATCTTACCAAACCCTTAGATAATGGCATAAAGCACGATTAAAAAAGAAGGCAGAAACAAGTGGATCACTTTGAGAATAAGTTATGTGTTAGAGGAAGAAACAAGATGGAAAGGTCGAGAGTACATACAGCCCAGAAAAAAAGGAAAATCCCTAAAAAGAATCTCTAACCAACAATGTAGTTCTCCACAGTGAAGACAGGTTGGCCCGGAGGATGCATCAGATGACGTCCCAGACATCCACTGCTCGTGGTAAATCCGTCCATATCATACTATGGCACAGTGACTCTACTGAAAAGGTTAACCATCTGAGAAGCATTTTAAAAATTACAGCTCTGAGCCTATCATGTATACTTGCAACTTAATAAGTCACTAAAACATTTTATATAAAAGGTAGCAATGACCTCCCTTCCTTATCTGCCATAAAAACCAAGTAAACAAACACAAAACAAAACACTGCAAAAGACCCTCAAGCCAACAAATAAATATATGACACTGTTGACTAATGAGGCTGTCTTCTTGGTAATTGTCAGAGGACTAGCTTTAGAAAACAGATACAGAATGGAAGAGAACTAGTCACATAGAGTGTCAGGATTTTCAAGGACAAAGCAAATACGATCACCTTTCACGGTCCATTGGAGAAGATGATTCTATTGCTGTTTATTACACGCTGTTTGTTAATCGGTAAATGGCGCTAAAATATGCAAACATGTGTGTCTTTCTTTAGACTGGATAATCCCGTGGTGAAAAATTACTCCCCTAAACCCAGGGCTTAACCCTAAAAAGATAATTTCTTGCCAACATAAATATGGAACAATGAAGTCTTTGCTATACATAGTAACTTAAATATCCAGGATAAGGAAATGCTGTTGTGTTGAAGTTTCCTCAACAGTGATATTAACATATCCCTGTGGTTGCTGGAAGCTCTTGAATTAGCAGCTAGACACTTTGTTCTACAGGACACATTTCATTGGCCAGAACCAGGCATTTTATCCTGTGCAACTGAGAACAAGCAAGAATAATCCTCTCACCTGCTCATTGGGACAGACCCTTGTGAAGGTCTCTGCTGAGCTGCTCGTAGGGACATGGACATGGATGTGAGTAACGGTGGAGGGAGAGAAGAGTCAGTCCCAGCAGCTGTCATGTGGGCTGATAAACTGAGAAGCTAAAAACTCAATTTGTTTTGGATTGTAGTTTTCAAAACAGCCACTTTTTAGGTACTATCAAAAACATGTGAAACGCATTATTTAAAAAAACATTAAAGTTTCATCTTCTCCAACCATAAACCTCAATATTTTGAAAAACACTGAATCTAACTTGGTCCTTTTCATGTTGAAACTTTACAGTTCAAATGTTCTACATAATGACTAATGCTTTGTGTTAGGGAAAATCACCATCTTTCTTACACTAATAATATTTCTAGTGTCATTTTCAATGGAAATGATTGAAGTTGCTTGGTCAAAATAAAATCAAACCTTCCTGTGGTGAGTATTTAAGTTTGGTATAGTACACTCAGAAACAAATAAAATACGAACAAAAAGAAGGTTTAATTAAACTAGGAACTTCAGGCAATGGCTTTAAGAATGTTCAAAAAAACAAAAACAAAAATCCTAACTCAGAGTCCCCAACACAAATGCTTTTAACCAAACTAAACAGAATCAGCTTTTAAAAAGATGTCAGATTTTAATAGCATTCTCTCCCAGTATAACTTAATATAATAGGAATATTAGATGCATTTTTAATATCATAATAGTGAAGGAAATAAACTCAATTTTTCTTAAATTGTTCATAGGCAAAGAAAGTCAATAGTTAAAATAATTTAATATATTCATTCTTTGATTTCTTTCCAACTTATAAGCATAAATTTGGTGATAAAATATTTAAAATGAAATATTTCATATTCTGTTGCATTATATACAAAAATATGAAGTCTGTAAACAAGAAGTCAGAAATAACGCTAATGTTTCTGCAGAACATTTATTTGTAGGTTAAAACTTGAGGCTGAATTAGCGTATGTGAAATTTGTTTTAAGTTCTTTCCTCCCATCTTCCTTACAAGGTTACTATCATATTTAACTCTCCTTCCCAGGGTTAAGGAAGTTTTTTGATGAATACATTGTTTGAGTTTACAAACTGTACTAATATTTTTGGTATGAAAGGAGCAGTGTCCATTTTTCTTTTCCACTTGGCCCAAAGGATGTGGAGCATCAAGGGTGCTGCTGTTCCGTGTGGACGGTCAGGTTATTCTGGTGCTCTCCCTGTCCATATTCTAAGTGGCTGGAGGATTTGGAAGTGATATTTGGAATAATCTCAGAAGCAACTGGTGTCGGAAGCACTTACAGACTAGGTTAGATCCTGTTGTGCCCTGAAACCCTAAAGGATGATGTTTGCACTGTTTCTGTCAGTTGCCAACAGCTATAAGGTGCTGAGATAGACCCTGATAGCAGCATCATGACTGACTCTATTGTGTAGTAGAGTGCTACAATTTCAGAGATCAGGCAGGTAAGGCTACAACAAGGTCAAGTGTGTTTAGAAAGTTTTCTACTTAAATATTGGCTGGATTTATCAATTTACTGTTCAATCCCCAACTAGTCTGTAAGCTGCTTGAGAAGTGAGATTCAGCCTGAGTCACTGTTACATACTGGAGTCAGTTTATTTCTGGCCATAACTATACAAGCTTATGAGATTGTGACCAAGAATTAGATTTATTGTAGTGATCATTTTTATGTGTCAACTTGACCACACAACAAGATACCAAGACATTTACGGCTCAGCACCTGTGGCTCAGTGGCTAGGGTGCCAGTCACATACACTGGAGCTGGC
>NW_003852533.1:60525-62348 GCF_000181295.1 Otolemur garnettii | reverse complement strand
GACTGTCCATAATTGCACATGCCAGTGCTATATATGTATGTAGAATCTCTGTAAGTTGACCAACCAAGGGACTCTAACAAACTGGTCTTCATAAGGAACCAGTCCGACTGCACTGGGCTGTCTGTGTGCAGCTCTGTGATGTTAAACTCTCTCCACGTGCCGTCTCCGTGATGTTAAACTCTCTCCACATGCCATCTCCATGTATTGCCTTCCTTCTGAGAAGCTGGAAATGAACCTGGTTGGGCAATAATAATAATGCATTTCTTCAGAGTTTTGCATTTCTTATATTTTTGTTTTCTGGATATTATGTTTTGATGTTGTTAAAAGATGTCTAGCTGGGAAGAGGCTGCCCCTGCTGAGGTAGCCCAGCCAGGAGCACATCTTTGTTATGCAAACCCACCAACCTGGATACTACCTCTTCCTGGGCCTACAGACCAGGAGAAAATACTCCACCGCCTTGGTCATCACGGGCCAGCTCCAGGCAAGGGGAGCCTTTCCTAGCTTAGAGCCTGCAGAAATTATTCAAACTATCAAACCCCAACTCTTCATTCTTCTCTGCTCTGTGTTTGCTGCAAAAATCCCAATAAAGGCTCTGAGCTGAGACGTTCCCTTGTTCTTGTGCCCAGCCTCCCGACTACCCTGGTTTCTCCTCTGCAGTGGGCTGTGCCTCTTGCCTTTAGGGCCAGACGAACATTCTCTGCTTGACCAAACTTTAAACAGCCTTCTAAATCTTTTGGTCGCATTCCTGGGCTTCCGTATACAATCCAGTTTTTGCTAAGTCAGTTTAAAAGAAGACCCTTGATAACTGATCACCCTGGATGTCTCCTTGAGATCCGACCACCGTCCGTATCTGGCCAAGCTCCTCATTTTGCACCTGTGATGTCCAACCACCCGGCCTTTCGTGTCACTGACCGGTGCCTCCCAAACCCCAATGTTTCTTTCTTAGCAATTTTTCTCCCACTGATTCTTCCTTTGCTCCTTGATTATCAATTTCCACTTGTCAGTGCTGTATTCAGAACTGGGCCCCATGTCTCTCCCCCAGGCATTCCCTATCTTGATAATCTTGGGGAAAGTCTTCCTTAACATGCTTTAACAGGTATCGCTGAGTAATTATTTCTAACTTTGAGTCTAATGAACTTTGATTTTCCCAGATCCTGTCCTGTGTCTCCTCTTGTGGCCGCACCTGACTGACCATGTCTTAGACACAAAGCAGATGTTTTATCTGATTGCCTTTTTGAATGTAGTGACTCAAAAAATTCAGACATAAAATAACATCAGTTAATTAAAAATAGTTTTGATACGTGCATTATAAGATACCACACTAAATCATGCTTTTCCACTGGAAATACTGAAGGAGGTTACAAGGTAAAATATATCTATATTGATGAGACCAGTGATTCCAATGTGTAATTAATTTTCTAATTAAAATAATGCTTAATAATTGATGACAGTGAATAAAAATCATGAATCTGAAAATTGATTCTGTTCTAACAAACAGAAAAAGAATGATCCAATGAATTCAACTGATGCCTATAGAAAATGGATAAGAATCGTAAGTGCAGAAAAAGTGAGCCCGAGGGCTTGTTTGATCTGCCATTTCTGTGTCCTAAGTATTACACACAACCAACACTTCGGTACGACCTTGTCAGAAAGCTTTCTCTGGAACTCTGTATATCACGTGTGATTTTATTCCATGACTAGAGTTTATTATCCCAGCAGTGGCCCTTCAACCCAAGTTTGATCAGTTAGATTTTTTACAAGGCAATTAAGTGGAAGGACACAGTCTAATCCATCAAGTTTGATGAGCACAGAACCCACTGTCA
>NW_003852533.1:54624-60170 GCF_000181295.1 Otolemur garnettii | reverse complement strand
ATCTTTTGGAGCTTTTTCTGGGCATATGCACATCTTTTTCCAGAATATAGACAGCAAGCTGTATTCATAGTTCCAAGAGCTATTTTCATTCAATGGTATATCATGAACATTTCCACTTCTTCAAAATTTTTTTTTAGTGTTTCAGCTTAATCTGAGAGTACAAAGGGTTAGGTGACAATGTTTGCATTGAACGTGTTCTTGAGGAATTCGGTGTGTACCTGAGTGTATTCTTAAGCAATTTGAGTGTATTTCTCACTGGTAATACACATGTTATCAGACAAAGAAAATAAGAGACTGAGGATACAGTTGAGGAATCAGGCAGTCTTCATGAATTTTATTTAAAGGAATAATGAAATAAATTTCAAAGAAATATTCTTGGCAAAGAATTACTTTCCTTTCACTATCCTGATGTTGGGTTCCTTGAACAGACTTTGGTTGTAACACTCTGAACCTGAGGATGTGTAACACTCTGAACCTTATACTCACTGGTAATAAAATATTGTGATTAAATTATTAAGAAATCTGAATATTATTTACATTGGTACTTTGAACATTTCATAAGGCTTTACTGTTTACAGAAAGAAAAATCATCTTTTTAATTTTACCCATTAATGTGCTAAGGGTTTTTTTTGTTGTTTTATTTTTAATTTAACTGCCTTAATTGAATCTGCTGTGTAGAATAAAAAAATCAATGCTAAGTACTTCATATCCAAGGCCTCTAAAAATGCTCAGGGAACATTGTACACTTCTGTAATGAAAGCTGTGTATTTGGGTGTGTTCTATCTGTATGCTATCAATTATTTCATGTGCTGTCATGTGATTTAACACAATGTGACTGATAAAATCTCTCAGGAACAGATGTCACTGACAAAGCTTAAATTGAGCTTTTATGAAAATGTATTCTGGATCTGCCTGAACAGACGTCTTTGACATGGCAATGAACGTTAACATGTATCTATATGGCTTATGACTTACAAGGTTACAAGGTTCAAATACATCTCTAGAGATAGAAAGATCTCACAATAAAAAGAATGGTTGGAGGGCGGCGCCTGTGGCTCAAAGGAATAGGGCACCGGCCCTATATGCTGGAGGTGGTGGGTTCAAACCTAGCCCCAAACCCAGCCCCGGCCAACAACTGCCAAAAAAAAAAAAAAATGGTTGGAATCTTTCCAGATGCTCTGATCTTGATCTCTCTCAAATTCTTTTACTACGTTTTCTTCTGTGAAACCCGTCAACATTGGAATCCATCTATTTCTTGGTAAACTACCGCTCCTTTCCTTTCTGCCCCTCTTGTGTCATGGATAACCTGGATGCACCTGTCAGTGTGAATCTGTGTCCTATCTGGTTTTCTGACCTCTCTCACGCAGGCCATACAACAAATATTATACATCTAAATCTTACCCCGATTACACTTTTCATCCTACAATGTACAGAGATTTTAGAATAAGTTTCCATGATTATGTTAGTTTAAAGCAAAATAAACAATCCCCTTGAGAAAATATTTGCATACGCCACCAGATGGCATGGATGGGTGGAATACATATGCATAGCTAGAAACCGAATTAATCCAGGCAATTGCTTTTTCAGGAAAGTGGATATCATTCAACAACACTGGGCAAAGGCTTTTTTCTCTCTTGATAATACCCATGGATTTGGATGAGAAAATGTGGGCCTGGATATGAGTTTGGATCGAATTACTTTAACTGCTGCATTTGGAGGAGATCAGAGTTCTGAACCCCTTCTGAAGGGAGGGTTTGAGGACAAGTATGAGGAAACTGGCAGAGTCTGTGATGTGCAGAAACAAAGGACAGGTCTTTAAAAATTAAGAAGAGGTCTATCTAGGATTCTGTTTTAAATTTAGTCAGGTATTTATTTACAATGCTTAATAGAGCCCTACTCTATGTAGGGTACTGCTTTAGATTCTGAAGCTACACTGGAACACAAGAACCAAAATGTTAAACATTATAGGGATTGCATTCTAGTGTGGTAGGAAGCTGATAAATATGTCAGTAGACTCTGTATATGTTCAGCAACCATATGTGGAAGGAGAAAGCAATGCTTGCTAGAGGGAGAGCAACTGCCCAGACACACAGAATGCTCAGAACGACAAGTCTGGTGGCTAGCAGAGTCACACTGAGAATGTGACACAAAGAAATGCGGGGACACTGGGTAGATATGGCTGGGGGAAGCATTCTGCAGAGTTACACTGAGAATGTGACACAAAGAAATGTGGGGACACTGGGTGGATATGGCTGGGGGAAGCATTCTGCAGAGTCACACTGAGAATGTGACACAAAGAAATGTGGGGACACTGGGTGGATATGGCTGGGGGAAGCATTCTGCAGGTGGGAAGAATGACTGCAAAGGCTGAGTTCTTTAAGTGCCTAGAGTGAAAGAGATACAAGGACAGTGTGGCTACACGAGAGAGAACAAGAGGGAGCCTGGTCGTAAAAGATGACATCAAAAAGATAATGAGTGGAGGGGATTACTCAGGCCTGGCCGCCACGTTGTAAAGACCTGGCTCTTCCTCTGAGTGGGACAGAAATTTATTGAGAAGTTTTGAGCAGAAGAGTGTAGTAATCTAAGTCGTATTTTAAGAGAAACTCTCTCAGTGTTCATGCTGAGAATAGTGATTTTAAAAAGGTAGAAGTTAAAAGAAAAGTTAGAGGAATTTAGCAATAATTCAGGTAAAATATGATAGTAACTTGAACTGCAGTGATGGAACAGAGGCAGCAAAACTCAGTCAGACACTGTCCGATTTTGAAGGGCAGCCATGATGCTTCAGACGCCCAAAATAAGAGAAAGAAAGAACTCAGAGATGTTTCGAACACATTTTGCTTCAACTCCCAGAATGACAAATTGCGTAGTAACTGAGATGAAGAATGCAGAGAAAGAAGCAGATTGGAGCTTAGTCCAGTTTGGAAAGTATGAAGTTTTATGTGACATCTAAAAAATATGGAGTGTGCAATTAGATGCACGAACCCAGATTACGAGGGAGAGGTCAAAGCTGTAGATGTAAAATCAGCAGCTATCAAGCTGTAGGATTTGAGGACCAAGTAGGAAGTTGCTTTACTGAGAAAGCAGTTCAGCATCTCAGCCCTGGAGGATGCAAATGTTAGACTGGGGGAGACGAAGGACGGGGCAAAGATAGAGTCGTCGTCGGTGAGGGAAGAGGAAAGAGATGCAGAGAGGCCAAGTTAAGGACAGAGTGTGAGACTGACAACCTGTATGAAATGAGGCTAAAATAGTAAGGTTGGGAATTAACACTGACTTTAGTAATGTCAGTAATTTAGTAACCTTAATAAGGTTTGCTAGGGCAGTGCACATGAGATCTTGATTGAGATAGATTTGGTAGAGAATGAGAACAGAGAAATTAGAAACAAATGTTAATGACCCTTTCCTGGAAATTTGCTTTGAAGAGCAGAGATGAGGGCATTAGCTACACAGGCAGTGATTTAAAAACAAATTAATTAACTAAGATACAATTCTAGTAAAGCCATGAATTGTCATTGTGTTGACCAGTGACTTTCAACTGGTGTGCCATGTGATGGTCTTAGGTATGCCATGAAAATTTATAAAGATCATAAATTAAATCATTTTTAAAGGAAGTTCAGAATACAGTAAACATACTCTTTTTTTCACTGTCTTTTTTATCAACATAATTTAAATGTGCATGGAAGTTTAACTGTAGGTGCCAGTGTGCTATGAAGTAAAAAAGGTTGAGAGACACTGAAGTAAGATGTAATAATTGAAGAAGGTCAAGATTCATTTTGAAGATTGAGTTAGGCTGCTAGAGAGAATGATCTGAAAGAAAGGAGGTAACATGATCAGTGGGTGTGGTGGTTCAAATCACATAAACGTCTGGGTTGTTTTCCATTGTTTAACCTTGACCATAGCACATTGTATAAACAGTTCATTGAAACATAGTTGTGTATATATAGGTAGGTACATGTTTGTTTGTGTGTGTGTGTACACATAAAAATTAAAGGGCAAAGTTTTATAGTTGGCAAAGTGGTTGGGAAGGACAACAGCCCAACTGTAATGGCATATGATTACTAAATTGAACTAATTTAGCAAAGCAGGATTTATGAGCCATTATGATTATAAGAACATATGTCTCTTGGGAATTTTCAGAAATCTTGTGGAGGGCCATACGTGTTTCAATATCACTGTAATGAAAGTTTAAGGACATTTTTATTTCTAGCTAAAAGAGAAGCCATCTAGCTGATATCCGGAACATTTGAAATTTCCCACTGACTCATCACAGTGAGTCACAGTATTTTTGTACAACAAAACTCAAATGACAAAACACAGCTATAATTAAAGGAGTGCCCTAGAATAATAATTACATCCTCTATCAAATGATATTTTCTAAAAATTTGATAAGAAATTAACTTAGCTCTGTCTACTATTCTGTACGCATCTTCACCATCCAGAACATAAAGTCAGCACAAAATGATGTTAGGAAAAGTTGTTGTCTTGAATACTTTTGCCAGATTTTATGAAATATATTTTCAAAATTTTGCCATTTATTGTGATACTTTCCTGGTTGTTTTGAGTGACTTTTCTTTAACATAATGAGCCCATGCAGCTTAGTTTTGCAGCAGTGAGTGAGAGAAATACATAGACATGTTGGTTATATAAAATATTGAAAAATACTCATATTGGCCACCTAAAATATGAAATTTCAGTATAAAATTTCAAATGTTTCCATGGAATATGACACAATAGAAAGGAAAACACCAAAATATATAAGCAAAACACGGTAAATATATATACATATAACATAGATACCAGGCAAGGCACAGCATCCCCAGTACGCAGTGAGTTTCTGTAACTGGATGTGCGGAATGCCTACCAAGGCATACCAGGAGTAATTGAATGATTACGGAATTTGTATGTGGATGACCTTGCTATTTTAATGAATTTTCTTGATTTACATGATATTTATCATTCCTTCATATATTCCTTCTCGTGCAAATGTCTTTATGATCAAATGACTTTTTTTCTTTAACACATGAAATGATAAAAATCCTAGAGGAAAAAAAAAATCCTAGAGGAAAAAGTGCAGGAAAAGCTCTTGAGGTTGTCGGCCTGGGGAAAGACTTTAGGAAGAAGACTTCCATGCAATTGCAACAACAACAAATATAAACAAACGTGACTTAATCAAACTGAAAAGCTTCTGCACAGCTAAGGACCCAGCAATCAAAGCAAATAGAGGACCTTCAGAATGGGAAAAGATATTTGCATTTTATAAATCTGACAAAGGTTTGATAACTAGAATCTATAGAGAACTCAAATT
This sequence comes from Otolemur garnettii, assembly GCF_000181295.1. Classification (NCBI taxonomy): domain Eukaryota; kingdom Metazoa; phylum Chordata; class Mammalia; order Primates; family Galagidae; genus Otolemur; species Otolemur garnettii. The sequence continues at coordinate 54,868 of NW_003852533.1, read as the reverse complement.
TATGAATATTTCATTTCTTAATTTATTCTAATTTTTATTTTAAATAACCTCCCTCAACATATTTCATATACTGTGCCACACACAAGGATGTTTCAGACTGCAGATAGGACAGTGGTCCCATAACATTGTAATAGAGCCGCCCTATACAGGTCAATCATATTCCTTTATACTACAATTTTTACTGTGGCTTTTCTATGTTTTGATTTGTTTAAATGCAGAAATACTTATGACTGTGCTTCAATTG
>NW_003852533.1:49134-54259 GCF_000181295.1 Otolemur garnettii | reverse complement strand
AAATTAAATCATAGCTGTATACATTAATGCAATCATGGGGTACAATGTGCTGGTTTTACATACAATTTGAAATGCTTTAATCAAACTGGTCAACAAAGCCTTCACAGCATTTTCGTAGTTATTGTGTTAAGACAGTTATATTCTACACCTAGTAAGTTTCACATGTACCCTTGTAAGATGCACCGTAGGTGTGGCCCCACCAATCAGCCTCCCTCCACCCATCCTGCCCTCTCCCCTTCCCTCCCTCTCCCCTTTCCCTTTCTTCTTGGGCTACAATTGGATTATAACTTTCATAAGAAAGCTATAAATTGGTTTCATAGTAAGACTGAGTACATTGGATACTGTTTCTTCCATTCTTGAGATACTTTATTTCTTGATTTATTTAGTGACAAGCTCTCAGATTGGAATGCAGTGGCATCATAGCTGCCAGCAGCCCCTCCCAGGCTCAAAAGATCCTCCTGCCTCAAGCTGGCGAGTAGCAGAGACTACAGGTGCGCACCACTACACCTGGCTAATTTTCCTATTTTTGGTATCTGGCTTTGTATGTTATCTGTCCGCACACAAAGAACTTCTGGAAAATTCCGTCACACACTTGAGAGAATGAGAGTGAAAAAACTAAAGATCATTAAGATGAAAATATCCCCTCAACGGATAACCTAGAAAATAACCAGTAAAAATGACTGTTTGGGAAAGCGATGAAATGAAACACAGTTAAGGAAAATCCAGCAGTTGGAGCAAATTGCATTACAAATATATTAGAGCTGAGGATCTTTAGTTCTAGGGAAAGAATGCCTTAAACCTCAGGAGGATATCACCTTCTCAATATGAGCATTGTGTTTTTTATGTTAAAACTATACTTGTACTTACCTTTATTTTTAGTGGCTTAAACAATTCAAAAATACATAAAAAGTAAAATCCTTTTTGAAAATGGAAAGTATCACAAGTTCATCATGTTTCTTTAAGCCCTGGAAGTTGTGAGGATAGGCAGGATCAAGAATACGTATTTGGATCTTAAGCAACTTTAGGAAAATTGTCACTTGTAATGTTGTTAAGTAAAAAAACAACAGTATAATAATCTAATTAACAACAGATTAAGCATGTTTTGTAATACCTACCTATGTTATAATATTGCATAAACACATTCTTCATTGTGAACATGTTTGATTATTAGAAAGACAATAATATCAGTGAGTAAAGGTTTCAGTTAAAGACATGCAAATTCTAACATCTGGATGAGGAAACTATTAAACTTTGAACAGTAAAAAGGACTAAACCTTTAAAAAAATTATAAATGAGAAAATTATAATAGGAACGTTTGGTATCCAAGCAGAAACACTGCTGGTTTTGATCGATAGCCAGAGATATTATTGATCTAGTAATATTAATATGAAGTATTTTCCTGCTTTATAATTTATGGAAATTGGCTCTTTTTCCTTGTCTGCCACAATTACATTATGGACCAAGCACAATGCATAACTCTCTTACCCTACATCTAGAGCTCCAGATTTTTCTTCAGCACAGCAGAGTCCGACTTCCAGGGAGGGGTGTGTGCACGTGCTCTGAATGAGAACACCTTGGGGTGAGGACCGTAAAAACACAAAGCATTATGAAAAGTTATAAACCTGATTTTCTGTTCATCTCACACTTTTTTTTCCACTAATGATAGTTCATCTTAGGAAATTGAACAACTAGATATATATTAACAAACAGATGAATGATTTTGCTTTTATAGAGAAAGTTGCCTACCATGCTTTGTTTAAAATTGATAACCAAGGGCCAAAGGCATGAAATACTATAAAATGTTATTCTGAAGGTCACAGAACAATGTTTTATGAAATTAAACCAAACCTTCAAATGGAGAAAAGCAGGTTTGTGAACAAATAGCTTTGTCTTCCAACAAACCTCAGGAGAATCCTTCCATGCTGACTTCTTATCTTAACATGTAACACAATCTCCAATTAGTGTCAAACTTATTGGAGCCATCACACAACCAACTGCATTAACCTTATGTACTGGTTCAAGGAAAATCCAATTATTCTTCTTCTAAACTAGTCACTAATTTCAAAGTTATTATTAATTAATTTAATCCTTAAATTGACATAACCTATCAAGATACATATGAAATTGACTGCTCAAAGAGAAATAAGAGTCTTTACATATGTGTGTGTGTGTTAAAAACCAAAAAAAGTCAAAAATAGGATTTACTTAAACTAACTTTCAGGGAAACCATGCTTTTAACCTTGTCCAGGTCAGAACTATTAGAAGAAAAAAAAAAAGACATTATTCATGTCACTGAAGACTCAGAGTAATTTTTTCTAATTCTCTGGCATATTAATGCCCAACAGTGAATGAACCTCTTCAGTACCTCATTTATTGTCTTAAATATGAAAATGTTTTAGAGATTAGAGAGGAAATTGTTTGAATTAATTAACTGAACTGGCACTCAGGGGATCCAGTACAAGATTTTCAGACAAAAGCTAGGAATTTACAATAATGACATTTCTTTCATGGTTAAAAAATATAGCACCAGTGGGATTTGGAGGCACTCTTAACATTTTAGCTGATGTCTGTTGAGGGCTTAAGGACCCTCTGAAACCATTTATTTTATTCGTTGGAGACTTCTCTCAATTACAGTATAAAAGGCACCACATTAAAATAGCCATGAGGCCCACAAATTTCATCTTCTAAGTGGAAATGGGTAACTGGCACAGTGAAAATTCAGAATGCAAATGGAAGCTATTAAAGTAATAGCATCATTTTAAAATATTCTTTTTTGCAAGAAAGCTAATGTGTAGGAAGATAAAAACAGAAGTGTGGTACATGGTTAGCTTAATCACATTTTCATTTCTCTTGCGGGTTATCAGTTGCAAATGAGACTCTCCTGTGTTTAAGAATCCAGCCATGCAGTGGTTCTTTCTGTTGGCATGGCAGAAGAATTTGGAAAGCATTTTGGTTTAATCTGGATGATGTAAACACCCCCAAAATGAACTTCAAGGTTAATCTAACAAATGCATTTACTAATTTATTTGTTTACCTACCTATGATTTATTACACATTTCTATATCTGTCTAACTAGGGTTTAGAAGTGGTTTATTCCCCCCAAAGTTGAAATGTGACCCCCCACGTGGCAGTGTTGGGAGGTGTTTGACTGGCAAGGGTGGATCCCTCATGGATAGCGGATTACTGTCCCTGAAGGGTCAAGTGAGTACTCACTCTTGAGAGAATAGATAAGACTCCCCAAGACCTGGTGGTTAAAAGTGTCTGGCTCCCCCATTTCTCTCCTTTGTTTCCTTTCTTGACACCTGCTCCTCCGTTCATGCCTGCTCCCCCTCCGCTTTCCAAAATCAACGGAAGCCACACAATGAGGCTCCCACCAGACCTAGTTGCCCAATTTTGTAACATACTCACTTTCAAATATTTTATTTTTTTGTTTATCTTCTTCCTCTTAATACAAATGTAATGATTCAAGCAATGAAATATATAATAAATAAATAATAAGTATTTCTTGAACATTGACCAAACCTCACTTCCAAAAATATCTTATTTATTAGAAGCAGAATGGATTATTATTTATTTGAGAATATTAGATGTGAATAAAAGAGTTATAGTCTTCAAAATTTATCAGAATTATTTTTCTAATAAAATAAAATTCAAATTTATCTTTTTTTTTTGTAGTTTTTGGCTGGGGCTGGGTTTGAACCTGCCACCTCCAGAATATGGGGCTGACTCCTTGAGCCATAGGCACCACCCAATAAAATTCAAATTTATTTGAGTAGTAGACATTGAGCATCTAGGTCTTGGGTGTTTTTACAGCAAATTCTTCTTATTTGATGAGTTCAAACAAAATTAGTTATGATAAGACAAATTCAACAAAGGTATACAATACATTAAAAAATATTTTCCCCCTTTCTTTTTACCTAGAAACAAGTAAAGTATTCCATAGCCAGAGTGGATAAGGATTCTCTGTGTGGTTACAGGCCGAGGGTTAAATAAAACCTGATCGTCTGTGTGAAGTCTCACATGAAAGGATAAGGCAGGAAACGCCACATCCACTGTGGAAAGCCAGCTAGTCAACAACACATGCACTCCAAGTAAAACTGCACGGCTGAAACCTGATGAAACGATGGCCTATTTTTAGCTTATCTCTTTTTGCCATTTCAAAAGGCCTGGCTGAGCTTTGTGTTCGTGTTTTCATAAAATGATGGATAAATAGCACCAGCTACAGCCAAGACCAGAGAAGGCGCGTGTCCCTGCCTGTGCTGCCAGCAGGGTCTCTGTCTTCCCAGCTTGGCCCTGTGTTGAATAAATCCTGCCAAATATTCAGAAACGTGCCAGGATAGACAAAGACTCTTTTATGAACCATTGACCTCTCAGACTTGGGATTATATCCATGAATAACTAGGCCTCTTAGGCGATATTCCTCTGGTCCTATGGTGACTAAAGAGAAATCCTGTTGTATCAAAGAATCACCAACTGGAAGAGACTAAAAATGTTATGAATTCAATCATGCTCTGATTCATATTTTTGCAAAAAGATGAAGGAAAATTTACCTCACTATATTCTTTTCTTCTGTCAATAGGAATTCTCATTTCCTATAAATATGAGAAAGCTTTTGATTCTTGGTCAGAAGTTGTTACGGGTTGTGTCCCCACTATGATCTACTTGTGCCAGTCAGTATCTCAGGATTCAATTCTTTCACCAGACACGGTTTCTAAATGAGTCTCTCAAAGTCATGAATTTTTTCAATTTCATATTAGTATTCATTTTTTTAAAAAAAACTTACCGAAAACATTCTTTACATTTAAATTTTATGTAGTAATATTGAAGTGATAGTGTGTTATTTAAAACACATGAAAATATGTAGTTTCCTTCAACCTTGTCTAAAATACCTCATTAAGTTTATAGTGAAATTCATTTTTCTTACATAGTTCATAGATTAACCAGAGATCTACCAAGTGGCTACTTTTTGTCATGCACAGGGCTCTGCAATACAATTTCCACAACTGATAAGTTATGTCCACTGGATTTCAGGAGAGAATCACCTGATCAGGGGGAGAAACACGTAGATAAGTAGTCAATTCCTTCAAGGACCCATGAGATGGGACAGGGTAGAATGTACTCCTTG
>NW_003852533.1:44687-48354 GCF_000181295.1 Otolemur garnettii | reverse complement strand
CCCATTTTCAACAGAGGTTAGGAGGTGTTACAAAAAAGTATAGTTTCATGCTCAAGTAAATTAAACTCTGCACCTGAAATGCTGAACAGGTCTTTAGGGCAGGATTTTAATAGCCATTTGTTGCAATAATTTGGAAGAGAGATGGTGAAGACTTGGGCCACGGTGTAGAGGACAAGTGTTTGGAAGTCTTAAGACCAAAATATACAGAGGAACCTCTGTGTGTTGACCACCCTCAAGGGACAGTAACAGACTGGCCAACTTACGCAGGTGTCCACTACCAGCCTGGGATGTACATGTGGTGCAATTGAAATAAGTGCTTGACTTTTTTAGTATTTCCCCCTCAACATGTGAAGAATTTCAAATATTTTTCATTTCCCTCTGAGATAAAGTATAAAATCAATATAAATGTAAAATCACATCTTTCCCCAACGACAGAGATGACCTAAATACCTAGTTACCTGTGAAGTGGTGGAAAGAACACTGGGCATAATGACACTTGCTTTGCGATACTAATGTGCCGCTTAAATATTTTAAATTATTCTATCATCCATGCTCTCTGATAATGATAAAACAGTGGGCCCCACAGTGGTCTAGTCAGAAAATGTATGTGAAAAGAAAGTTTCAACATCTGATGGATGGGATGCTTTGTATACATTCTGTCGTATGATAATGAATGAGTGCTTGTTCCCGCTTTCCCTTGACTATTACAAAATATATAAGCTAACGCAAATAAAATGTTATCTTGACAGGTTTATTCTTGCATTTTTAAAATTGTCTCTGATGAAACAGAAAAGCTGCAGCATGCTTAAGATGCATCTATAATCCACCATGACCTAAATAAATTTGAACTATAAGTTATTCAAGGAACAAATATTGGTTGAGCATGTGCCCCAGCCTACTAACTCTTCAAAGCCCCAGTTCTTATTAAACCTATATTTAAGTATGGGGTAATCAGATAGTAAGCAAATCAACATTTAAAATAATTCAGAGACTATTAGTTACTATGGCATAAATCATATTGACTAATGAGCTATATAGACACTAGAAATGGTGGGTGGGACATGTGCTTTGGTTTAAGTCACGTTGGACGGCATCTCTGAAGAAGTGACGTGTGAGTGGAGACTTTATGGGATGCCGTTTTCTGATTAGTGAGATTACTGCTGTTTCTAGAGTTTTTACTGCAGACTGACATTTATTAAGATAAGATAAACTAGAATTCTTTAACTGGCCCTTTGAGCACTAAGCAGAGGGTCAGCTCTGTTTTGAGGCAATCGCGTTTTGGGTGGGAGAGGTGCTCTGACTATTTTGCTTACTCATAGTTTTTACTTTATTCAGAAAACCACATTTGTGTTTCCATGACTTTTGTTCCTCATTTTGAACTCTTTGGAGTAGGGTTTTTCATTCTTCCTTCTTTCTTGGTATCATATTTTAAATTTGTGTGGCTGTTATTTCAGGAAACTCTTGAAAAATTCGTAAGTTCACAAAAAGGGGAATTTTCTCTGGGGACATAGCAAGGTTAGTTCTGTGGCCAGCCTTACTTACGTCTTATATCACATCATTGAAAACCTATTTTCTTTTTCTTAACATCTATGGTTTTTAAAATTTCCAACAGTGCATGAGTTAAAATATTTATCACTTTTAAGTCTTCTCTGATTACTCTGATAATTTAATGTTGTATATGTCATGTAAGAATCTTAGATGAGACCCCTCTTTGGCATGAATACGAGCTCAGATAGCCACGTGCCCATGGTGAGAGATCTTCCACGTGCAAATTATTTCTCAGCCATTGACAGCTGCCCAGTGATAGAGCATTTTGCTTACCAGCCTTAGCACGAGTGTAATAGCTTTTCGGGTATCATTTTGTGTTTCTTACCTTAATGTATAACGCAACAACATTTTATGTGGTCAGAGAAATTCATTTACAATTTTAAAATTAGTCTCTACAGTGATAATTTTAAAAGTTATTCTTGATGGACAAAGTCGATTCTGCAAGTATTTTTTATAAAGGTAGAAGCATCAGATTAAAAATTAACTTTTACATAACTCCTTCACAGTCCTGTCTTCATTGTTCTGCTGCGTAGTTGAGCTGAAACAATAAAATAGGCTAGAGACGATGTTAGCCTTTGCATTACAATCTGAATTATCCATATACAATCCAAAATATTCTTATACTTTAAAACGTGCAAAGTTGCTTAATAAAAGTCTTTTATCTCTCTTTTCTCTCCATCCTTCTCTCTCTCAACTTTATCTTCTGCTTCCTCTCCTTATATCTGATTTTCAAATGTTTCCTAAGAAGCCCCAGAAACTATTAGCCTAATTTTAATATGATTTAAAACATAATGAAACAAAACTAATCCAAGTGAGTAGGTCCACGGTATGAGGACATTTTGCGTGGCATTTTTACTTCTTTCTTTATAGTTTTGAATTTAATCTTAAGGCATTTGTATTTTATACACACATGTATAGTTGTACATGGATTAAAGTTATTGAAATCATTTCACATATGCTAGAATCAAATGCATAAACTAGAGAAATAAATTATTACTAATATCATATGAGAATTTCATCTCAGTTTCCAACTGGCCATCCCTCTGCCTTTCTCTCCCCACACCCTCCTATTGGGATTCTCTGTCTATTTTTAGGTCTCTTTTTACTTTGATGTTACCAATTGTACTTGCAAATACTCTGAGTTTATTTTTAGTATAGCATTAAACAATGGACTATTCAGAAATGTTTCTTCCTACAACTCAATATCTTCAAATATCAGGTTACTAATAAGAAATGTCCAATTTCCTGAGAGTACTACGTTTGACAGTTGGTATCTCTGACATTTCTTGTTCTTTTTGTTTGTTTGTTTGTTTTTTCTTTCTGACTTGTGATTATTTTTCAAAATGTTTAGAGCAATTTTTTTGTGAAACCATTGATAAGCCAAAAATTCGTGCCATATGGAATATGAGTTCCATCATGGAACCAGTGCAGTGCCACCGGTGATTTGAGAAGTTCCATTCTGGTGACTTCAAATTTAAAAAATGAGCCAGGTGGGTGACCTGAGACCAAGGTGGATAAGGATGAGCTGGAAGCCATAGTGGATGCAGATCCATCTCACCTCCATCAAGCAGCAGGGCTCTATGTTACTATTCCAACAATATTGGACCATTTGAAACAAATCAGCAAGGTAAAGATACTGAACAGATGGTTTCCACATGAATTAGATTAAATTAAAGCAGTCAGAAGAGCAATGGCCTCCAAGTTTGCCTTTCTTTCTCTCATGATGTAAAGGCAAACCATTTCTGTGCTGTATTGTTATGTGTGATAAGAAATGGATTTCTGAAACTCAGAAGCACTGGGCACAGTGACTGGATGAAGATAAAGTCCCAAAGCCAGCGTTCATCAGAAGAAGCAGATGGTGCCTGCTGGTGGCCTAGAGCCAGTGTTATTCACTCGGCTTCACGAAACCTCGTCCATTGATTGCAGCGGGTGTCACTGCAGCCTGCGGGATGTCAAGAAGAGGATGCTGGTGAGCAAGTAGCCGAGACTGGCCCATAGGGACAGGCCACTCTTCTTGCAAGACACGGTCACACAAACAACACTGCTCAAACTACTGAAGCCAGACTTGGCTGGCTTGTGACAGCCACTCTGTGACAGCCACAGTATCCATCAGACCTTG
>NW_003852533.1:39078-44604 GCF_000181295.1 Otolemur garnettii | reverse complement strand
ACCACGACTCTCTCCAGGCTTTTTTGCAGCTCACATAAACAAGCTACCGTTAAGATGGGAAACCTGTGTCATTAGTTTACATGCGTGCCTTGATTGTAGTGCTTCCTGATTGAGATATAATAAACTGAACTTTTAATTCAAACAGACATTTCATATTTAATAACTTACCATTTGCAGCTATTCTCTGAGTGAGTCTCTTACTTCATTCTAAACATGAGCTCGGTCCTCTGTAGACTAGACACAGCCCATTCAACTCTGAATAAGGACTGGACACAGTGTGGCTCCAGTATGTTGTCCCAGTAAAGTAGGGAGTCAATAAATAGTCACTATCTCCATTATTAAAAGAAAGCAATATATGTGGAAAATGGAAGTCAAATTTTACCTACATGACTTCTGGCCCATTAACTTGCATTATAAAGTAAGAGAGGTTTTGGTTTTCAGAGTCTACGATAAACACCTGTACCTTGTTAGGCTGCAAGAAGACAAGCTACTTCAGGATGAAGAATTTGTACAGTTCACAGATGTTGGCTGGGGCTGGGTTTGAACCCGCCAACTCCAGCATCTAGGGCCGGTGCCCTACTCCTTGAGCCACAGGCGCCGCCCCACAGATGATGTTTAAAACATGGAAAGATTGGCATCAGTTCAGGAAGCACACCCCCGAGAGGCATCAACTGGGCTTTCCTTTCCTCCGAAGAGACTAGGCTTTAAATATTAAATGCAATTAAAGGATTTAAAATTGAAGAAGAAATAATTGTTATTTTTTAATGAAGCCTATCACTTAAGTTTACTCTCTTCTTCCATTAGTGCCTGTTACAAACTCCCCAGTCATTACATCAAGATCTTTTCTCTGGTTGTTTTTAGAAGTAATTTCTAAGCTATCTCTAAAACTAACTTAATTCTCTTATACGGCAAAGAGTCTTTGCATCAGAATAAGTAATTTTGTTTCAAAATTCTCAAAAGAAATCTGACAGAAAAAAAGTTTTTAATTTTGTATTTTCTGTTGCAGTCCAAGGAACTCCTGTTGTGACACCATGTAATGTCTGTGTGTCCTGGGAGTCCCCTTGGGTCTGGGGTCCTATAGTTATCTACCCATTCATTTGATGAACACCAATTAGGGAACTCAGCACAAAGGTGCTACATGGCACAGCCACTTTCTTCTATTTGGGTGAGATAAATAGATACATAATATGAACACTGACATGACAAAGGTTAAGGACAGAAATTTGTAATATATCATGGAAACTTATAGGGGCGTCGTCTCATCAAGACTGAGGAAAAGGTTGAAGGAAGGTGAGCATGAAAGATGACACAGAAATAACCCCTCTGTCAGACACTGAATAATAAATAGAGTTTAGTTAGCCGGCAGGGATGTCTTGAGGCAATGAAAACAATAAAATTTTGATATAGCTAAAAAATGATATATAAATGAAAAATAGGTGATAAAAAGAATGCATAGGTAAGCAAGGCTGAGATTAGGGGCGGTTTTACATTCTATGCCAAGGGTATTCTGCTTTATTTTGTTGTGGGTCATGAGAAATCACATTGTAAAATTTAAAGAGAAAGTTGCTATAAATGTCTTTCCCAGAGCTATACCCACATGCCTGTCACTCCCATTAAACACAAACACATCTTTTGGAAAATTATTTCTTAATCTATCTCATTAGAAGTACTTAATGGAATAATATATTTCTTCTTTTAGAGGTATTTGTAATTTAACAGGAGGTTCCCAGAGATAACAATGACTTTGCCCAATAAACAAGCTTGACCAGTAGAAGATAAAGGCACCAGGAGTGAAATACAGGATTTCTGTTTGGAGCAAGGCAATCTCTTCCTTCATCTCTCATATGAAACCCACCTTACTCCATGCTCTACCCTTTCGATTTACATGAGAAGTTGGTTCTACTCTGTCAATAACTACCGGCCCTTGGGTAGTTGCGGAAAATGTTGTCTTCTCTGTATATCAATCCTTGATTTATTTCAAGGTCACACTACATCACAGCAAGTGTTTGGTTCTTGGTGTGTCAGGGCTGAGGGCCAGCATCCTTGAGCTGAGGGCCAACCACAGCTCGGACACAGGCTCCTTTGCCAGGTGACCTCAATGCCCTTGGTCTCTCCATGGGTGAAGAACAGGGTGAAAACATTTCTCACACTGCCTGCCATGAGTCACAAAGATGGGTTCTAATGTACACCTTAACCCGTGTATATTTTTGACTTTGATTTTAATATGAAGAACTTTATTACTTATATTCTTTAGAGAGAAAAATGAATTTAGATTTTTATAAGACTACTACTATTTTCTCCTGAAATTAATTGAAAGTAAACTTGAGTTTTTAATTTTTAAAACAACTTATTTTTCTTATATAATTAATATCGTTTCTTTGTTGTTTGTTTTTAGAGTGTATGGGGCCAGGAGAAACCATTCTTCAAGGACATCAGTAACATGCTGATGAGAAGGACCCCATCATCACTAAGAAGGTTAGTGGTGGTTCCTCTCTGAAGACCAGAGCTTGGAGGTAGGTGCCAATAGAGCTGAACTCACTGAAAGTGATCAAGAAGATGAGACCCCAAGAAGTAGTATGTTTAGGTGGTGGCATTATTATTGTAATGACCAGCGTCATCAAAAGGACAGCAAGATATTTACCTATAAGCAATTGTAGAGAAGATTAGTATAGCTTTAAGTTTCTAGGGTGAGACAGATGAGCAAGCAATTGGGTTATTGCCTAAGAGTCTATAAATCGTAAAAGGCAAAAATGGAGTTATAGGAAATGGGAGAAGTCAAGATCTGGTCCTCAATTTCTGGACATACGCCCATTTTCAGGTCTGGATACCCTTTTCAGCAAGATACTAAATTAAAAGAATATTGTATCCAGTAGGTGGGGAGAGATGACTGCTATTACTAACAGCTTAGAAGATGATATTCACTATCATATCTCCATTCAGTTTGCTTATTTGGCACCTAAAATAGCTGGCTTGATTCTGCCTGTTGAAATGTAGACTACTTATAACTTAGCAAAGGACAGTCAGTCTTCATTCCGCAGGTATTCTCTGAAAAATTTAGCTGCTTGACACACATGTTAATAGCTGAGATAGAATAACATGATGGTCTTCACTCTTATTTTGAGTCTCATGCTGCAAACAAATTTCCTTCTCATAGTGTATGTCGTGATGCGTATCTTCACGTTTTTGCTATTGATTGTGCTCCTTTAAATCGCATCCAATCACAGGAACACTTGGTGTGCCTAAGTACAAGAAGACTGTGATGTGACTTAATAAGAAGATATGTGTGTGTTAGATCAGCACCACGCAGGCGTGGGCCATGAGTTCATATATGTTAATATGGTAGATACATAATACATGTCAGATAACTTGTATTTAAATATGAATACACATAAAACAAGGCATACATTGATCAGTTGATGAAGATGTCGTGACGAGAGCCTTGCAGGAACCTAACCTTGCATTTCTCTTAGGAGCATTCATGGTGACTTTACAAAACATAACAGCTACAATAATGAAGCATTGAATGTAGTAACTTTGCTCACAGCTACTGTGCCATGAAACACTATTTATGTCAATGAATATTAATAAAGTCTCAAGGATGTAGTACATAGCTACTGATTTGGCAAATGTGCTATTTTGTATTCTATTTTAAAAAGAAGATTACTAAAAGTTTGCATTCTGGTGGAAAAGGCCGCAGTACTCATTTAAAGTTCTATTCTGGGGCTGCATTACCTCTTCTATCCTCTCAGGATATGTTTTCAAGAAATATTTATCACTCGGTAATTTCACTGACCATAACCTTGATCTAATATCAAACATGTCAGGCTGACTAAATCGGGCAAGGGAGAGATGGCCCCTAGACTGAAAGGCTTGGTGAGACAAATATACTTTGGCAGGTGGCAGTTTTACCTACTTGCCACTTCATACAATGTGGAGGTATGCAGTGGTGATGGACAGAATGAACAGACACATCATTTTGTATCATACCTCATCACAAAATGATAAAAATAATAAGCAGTGTTTTATAGCTCACATTGGGTTCTGGAGACAATAGAGGCTACACCCAGGAATATGTTAGGCTGCAATTATTGCCACATGCATGGAAGAAGGAACTAGAGTAGAAAACTTGGTAACAAATCCAGGCTGCAGTGCAACCAGTCCCATCCCCTGGGACATCCCCCTCAGTAGACCCTGTGCTGGAAGAAAGGATGAAGTGTGGATTCAGTGGCAAGTTCACGTGCCTACCACTGTTTTACTGTGGAAGGCTTATGCTTCAGTGCCTTCGTGTTTGGGCAAGGTCGTTCCACCTGCAGTGAAGATGGCACGCTTAGCCCTTAAGGCATCAAGAGTTACCTCAACTAGGGAACACCAAATGGCCGTGTACCCTGAACTTTCTATTTCCAGCAGGATTTTGTTGTACATCCCAAATTTATACCTACTTATTTGAAATGGTCTAGAAGCCACCTGTAGATCCAGGTTTGGAGACAAACAGGACCACAAGTTATAAGTGGGCTGCAGACACAGCTTATCAGCAGCCCCGGAGCTCATGGCACTCAGTGTGGTTTTACTTTACCCTGACTGCACCTTTATATGAGGATAACATATCTGAAAAAGGAGGAAAACCATGATATTGGTTTGCTGCTCAATCTTCTTTGGATTGAGCAATCTTCTTTTTTTACTTTGTAAGAAGTGAAAAATCATGGCACCTGCATTTCTGTCACATTTATGGGTGGCCTTAAAAGATTATTGGGATGGATTTCTTATCATCAGAGAATTAAAAAATCAAAACAACTCTAAGATTGCACTTGAATTGAGTTAGGATACCCCACAGCACAAAAGTCCAAAGCTGCAGATGCTGGCGCGGATGTGGAGAGAAGGAAACACTATTTTACAGTGTTGGTGGGACGGCAAACTAATACAACCTCTATGCAAAGAGGTACGGAGAACTTCAAAAAGCTGAAAGTAGACCTTCCATTTCATTGTGCAATCCCGTGACTAGGTATCTACCCAGAAGAAAAAAAATCATTTTACCATGAGGACATTTGTTGGTATATAAATATTCGTGGAAAACTATTCAGCCATGAAAACAGGGAGACTTTACATCTTTTATATTAACCTGGATGGAGTTGATGCACATTATTTAAAGTAGCAAAAAAAATGGAAAACAAGATTCGAATGTGCTCAATACTAATATGAAACCAATGGATAAACAACCACGTGCCCACATGAGAGAAAAACACGATTATATTCGAGTGGGGGGGGAGGGGAAGGGCAGGGGGGAGGGGGTGGGAAGCTCCCACCTAATGTACACAGTGTGAAGGTGCACAGCACACCCCCAGGGGAAGGGCTCAATTACAGCTTGAACTTTAGAAGCGCAAACTCTGTGACCTAATCGTTTGTACCCTGATTTTAATCGGAGATTAAAAAAATTATTCAGCTGGACAAGTTTCTTAGTGGGCAAGGCTGCAATAGGACAAGTGATCTGACGTAACAACAGTACAGATTCCTGGAAAGTAGTTAGTGTCC
>NW_003852533.1:9340-38945 GCF_000181295.1 Otolemur garnettii | reverse complement strand
TCAGGGAGCACTCACGAGTCTTCACGGGTGCTCCCAGTCCAGGAATAATGGTGAATTAGTAGTGGCCACACTGGAGGATACAGAGGGTATCTATGGGACTCACAGCATTGACTTTTATTTATCTAGGCGAGTGGGCTAGTGGCTTTCTCTACATATCCCACCTGCAGAGTACAGACCCCAGTGTGAGCTCCCACTTCAGCATTATTCCTCAGGGATCAAGTGGCCAAGTGCTGACTAGTCAACGGTACCAAACCTTTTGTGTTCTAGAAGGGCCAGCAGTTCCCCCTCACAGAGGTGGCCGCTCTCCTGGGTACAGCTTTGCCTTTCTCACACACACAGCTTCGGTTAGCACACTAGCCAGCAGCTTAGTAAATTCTGAGCTTCACATACATAGGATTCCACAGGATATAGCATTTAACCAGGGACCCCTAACAGAGAAAAGAGTATAGGGGCAGGTCCCTGACCATATGAGCTACTGACTGTATTATATACCACACAAGCTAGAAGCGGCTGGCTGCTAAAATGCTAGAATACTAGAATACTCTATTCAAGACACCAGTAAAACACACAGCTAAAGGCAATATTCTGAAAGGATGGGGTGTCCTTAGAATTCAGTATGTGTGTACGTATGTATGTATATACACACATGCACACACACATATATATACTTATATATGTATCTACATATATGTGTGTATGTGTGTATGTGTATATATATAAAACCAGAGACATCTACAATACACTATATCTCAAGAAGAAGTATCTCTGGGTCCAGGAACCAAGTGACAAAGAGAATTCTATATATATAGAATATATAGAGACAGAATTTTTTTTTTTTTTTTATAGAGACAGAGCCTCACTTTATTGCCCTTGGTAGAGTGCCATGGCATCACAGCTCACAGCAATCTCCAGCTCTCGGGCTTTGGAAATTCTCTTTGTTTCAGCCTCCTGAGTAGCTAGGACTACAGGTGCCTGCCACAATGCCTGGCTATTTTTTTGTTGTTGTTGTTGTAGTTTGGGCAGGCCCAGGTTCAAACCCACCACCCTTGGTGTATGGAGCCAGTGCCCTACTCACTGAGCCACAGGCACCACCTGAGAATTCTGACCACACAAACATTCTTAATGATCAACTGGAAAACTGTTATTTGATCCTGAAATTCAGAGTTTCCCAAAGTGAACACAGCAAGATTATCATTGGTCTATATGCTACAGCTATTGACAATTTTCTTTAGATTTTCTTTTTTTTTTTTTTTTTCCCCAGGACCAGCAGAAAAAAATAGAAGAGTTACCATGTAGGCAAGAGTAATTTTCCTTGATTAGCAGGAGGAGCTATACCTTTCTTTACACAGTGGAAGCCAGAAAGGATTTTGTGTGAAATCTCTCTGTCCTGTCCACTCAGGCGTCCTTGGAGCTACCTTGTGTGCTTGTAACAGGGAAGAGACATGTAGTTTCCTTGATCCTGTCTTTCTGG
The DNA here is from genome assembly GCF_000181295.1 of Otolemur garnettii. Taxonomy (NCBI): domain Eukaryota; kingdom Metazoa; phylum Chordata; class Mammalia; order Primates; family Galagidae; genus Otolemur; species Otolemur garnettii. Next base: position 37,474 of record NW_003852533.1, on the reverse strand, counting down.
GCAGCTTCCTCATGCCTGGGAGAAACATATCTGTGAGGGATAAGTGGGAGATTGTGGCTGCAAATGGAAATGTATCGCTCAGTCCCCCTGGGGAGAATTCACTGCAGGGAATATAGTTAAGTGATGGCCCTACTACCACTCTTAAGGAACAGCGTAATGTTCACAAGACCGTGCCCACTGCAGGCTGCTGTTAGCCCGTGGCTGAGCATGGTAGGGCAGCACTGCGGGTGCATCACTGCTGGCCATGGGATCCTTCACTGAGCAGGTTTGCCTGAGGGATGCCCCATTCTTCTGCCCAGATGTCACTGAGAACTATGCAGCAATCCAAGACTTCCCTTCCCAGGGTTTTCCTGAACTGCTATGAGACTTGTACCATAGTGGGAAGGCTTCCCTCCCCTCTCGCCCCCACCAGTTTATTATTAATAGGCTTATTAATTATAGGCTTTCCCCTAGTAAACCTTTTGGACCGCTAGCCCATGCTGGGGTCTGCTTCTCAAGGACCTGCATTAAAATAATCATCAACTGTGAAATGGTCTATTATGTGTCAAATGAAGCTTATAAAGTTTGTCTCATTCTATAATTTACTACGTGAGTATAAATATGTTTGCTGAGATGGAAATTGGCTTTCCTTAAGAAATATTTGACTACTGGAAAGTATTTTCTTAATTTAAAGGCAGTTATCTCAAGGTTGTAGGCAATTTCAAAACTAAGCTTGTTTTGGAAAGTACCAGAAGCATGTGGAGTATATTGCTGAAGAGTTAAGTAACTAATACACTAAGTGAGTAGTCATATAAGGAGGTAAGGAATTATATAATCCATTCATTGTAATCAAGCAGAATATGGTTGATGCAACTATAAACCAATAAAATTATAGATAGTCACCGTGTGTCCAGAACACTTTCAATTGGTATATAAGTTTAACACAGCTAGTTAATACCAAATACCTACTACTGTCTGAGTCAGAGATGTTGACTTGGCTGTGAACATCCAAACACCAATGAAAAGATGACCCCCTTTGTTGACATCAACAAGCAGTGGTCATTTGAGACGTTGACCAGGGCTGAGCAGTGAAATAGTCAAAGAAGGATGTGCAGAAGAAGGAAGAGGTGAGAGAGGGAAAGATTCGAGTCATCTAACCCCCGGACCAGGGAATGTGGGTCATCATTTTTTCTCACAGTTACTCATAGTCCCTGTTTAGGATGTGGAAGGTGAGCGAGGGACAGGTGCACTAGGTGAGTGATGTGAGTGCTGCGTGGAGCCCAGACTCGCCATCCCAAACCTGGACCTTTCTATTGAACATGTGGTGTGGGTACCCAGGCTAATTCAAGGAAACACACACGTACATGGTGGTATAGTCCTATTAAGGGATACCAGTCTGCAAATAAAATTAGCAAATATAACTATGCACATTAGACTAGATCAATCTCTGGCTCAGTGCCCATAGCACAGTGGTTATGGTGCCAGCCACATACACTGAGGGTGACGGGTTCAAACCTAGCCCGGGCCAGCTAAACAAGGACAACTGCAACAGAAAAATAGCCGGTCACTGTGGCAAGTGCCTATAGTCCCAGCTACTTGGGAGGCTGAGGAAAGAATCGCTTAAGCCCAAGAGTTGGAAGTTGCTATGAGCTGTGATGCCATGGCACTCTACTAGGGCAACATAGTGAGATTCTGTCTCAAAAAAAAAAAAAAGCTAGATCACTCTCATAGGCAATATGAAGACAAGTTCCAAGGAAACATAGTTTTCTATTTATTTATATAATATTCAAAATAGACAATGATTACTTGGAAAAGGTATTAAAAAGCTATTAAAAGTCAAGGCAGAGAATATGGCTGTTTTATAACAAATTATTTTGCAGGAACGTCTTATTTTTAATGTGTGCTAGCTATAAAGACTAAGCCCCAAGCATTCTATTATACTTTCAGGAAGTAATATAGTTTTCCTATTAAAATAAAGTCATTCATATCATTCATTTTGTAAAAAATTATTGCAAATAGTGGCTTCATAAATCCAAGGCAACAGAAAATGTACCATCAGGAGATATTCTCTCATTCTTGGTGCATAATATTTCTACTTGATAGTAAAGACACACACACACATCAATATATTCACATACGTATATATACACACAAACACAAAAACACATTGACACCTGTATGTGCTAACATATAGGAAATACCCGCATCTGTGAGTACAGCTCATACATACCCAGCATTCATATTCTGTCTTTTCAGACGCTCTGTGCTTCCCTATGGCAATTTGCAGTATGATGAAGAAAGAAAAATATTTTTCTTCCTTGCTCTGGGTTGAATGTGTGTCTCTTCTGAATCTCACGTTGAAACTTAATCTTCAATGTGATGATTGGGTCACGATGGCTCCATGTTGAGTTAATCCGGGAATGGATTAAATTGTTAATGGATTAATGGAGGGGGACTAGCACTACGGTAAGCAGAGAGACCCAGACTAGCGTGCTCAGCCCCTCACCATTGAGGCCTTACACAGCCCAGGGACTCTGCAGACGTGGCCTTCAGAACTGTAAGAAATACATGTTTTCTCTATAAATTACTCAGTCTCGATTATTCAGTTGCAGTGAGAGAACACGAACTCGGATGCTCTCTGAGCACAGGGCTAGTGCCCCGATGTCAGTGTCAGGAGATTTTGTGCAGGGGCTTAATTTGCATGAATTTGGGGTTTCTGTGACTTTCAAGTAATCCTACTGTGTGCTATATTTGATATTTTAGTATTACTCTAGAGAATAAGCCATCCTACCCTCAATGTGAGCTGTAAGCTGTATTCTTTATTTCCTATCAAAGAATGCCTTTAAAATAACTTTCTCTTCTTGCTTTGAATACACATTTTAAGTAGCAAGAATCAGTTTATTTGGGGGGCTTAAGGTGAGGTCTCTGGGGCGTTACGATATAGCGAGAAAATAATAATTGCACTTTGGCAGTTCCTCGTGTGATCTGCTCCTCCTCTCATTAATGTTGAATCTTTCCCCAAACCAGACATCTGAGCAGCATCCACAACTGGTTCTAGTACAAAAGCCACCAGGTAGGCTTTTTCTGTTTTAACATTTAGTCCTTCCATGTATATTTTGACTTCACGTTCATCATGTGGACAAGGGAATTTTTCACTCAGTTTGCCACATTCTAGTTTGAGATTTTTAGCTTTTGGTGTTTCCTCTCTCCACAATGGTTATTTAAGATTCTCTCTAAATATTAAGGAGGTTCTCAAACTCAAGAATGATTTAAGGAATGCTTATTTGGTTTCGAAAAAGCAAAGTGAAAATTGATGGTAAACCTGTCATTAGGAAGGGATATAACTCCAAAGTGGAAAGAAGATGAATTAGACTTGCATAAATATTATATAAATACATGTGTAAATACGTATACTGTGTGATTGATGGTGCATCATATATAAAATATGATACTGATATATCATTTATTAGATAATAATTTAAAATCATGATATGTAGTGAGCATTATACAATGTATGCAAATACAGAGATGCCTGAGATGTGCTGGCTGAGTAGTAAGTACTTCATGATACACAGGTAACATATTCGGTTTATGCACCCATGGACTGATGGGCATTTAGCTTGAATTAGCACAATCTTGGCAATTGCAAATACACTGTGATAAACATTCAAATACAGGTGTGATTTAGATAAAATAATTTATTTTTCTTTGACTACTCAAAGATCCTCAGTGGTGAAATTGTTGGATTGAATGGTAAATCTACTTTTAGATCTTTGAGGAATCTCCATATTATTTTTCATAGAAGTAGTATTAATTTGCAGTTCCCCCCACAGTATGTGAGCCCACACATTATACTTCTTTTAATCCATGCCAGCATATGTTGTTTCTGTTTTAATAATGGTCATTCCAAGAGTGGTAGGGTGGCATTTCATTGTGGTCTTAATTTATTTTCCTCGTAAGTGATGTTGAACATTTAAAAAAAAATTGTTTTTGGCCATTTGTCTATTTTCTTTAAAAAAAAATTCTAGCCAGCTATTTTCCCCACTTTTTGAGGGGCTGTTCGTTTTATTCTTGCTGTTTTATTTGAGCTCTTTGTTGAGACTTTACATTAGTTCTTTCTTGTATGTACAGTTTGTGGATATTTTAACCCATTTTACAGGTCCTGTGTACTCTGTTGATTATTTTCCTTGCTGAGCAGAAGGTTTTTAGCATAATTAAGCCCCGTTTATTTATTGTGTTGCTACTGTATTTGCCTTTGCGATCTTAGTCACATTTTTTTTTTTTTTTTAAGAGAGAAATCTTACTTTATTGCCCTCGGTAGAGCGCTGTGGTGTCACAGCTCACAGCAACCTCCAACTCCTGGGCTTAGGTGATTCTCTTGCCTCAGCCTCCCAAGTAGCTGAGACTCACCGGGCCCGCCACAACGCCAGGCTATTTTTTTTGTTGCAGTTTGGCTGGGGCCAGTTTTGAACCCAACACCCTCAGTACATGGGGCTGGTGCCCTACTCACTGAGCCACAGGCACTGCTCTTAGTCACAAATTTTTTGACTGAGACTATGTCCATAAGAGTTTACCCTGTTTTTACCTACAGTTTTTTTGGTTTCATGTCCTACTTTTAAGTTTTTAATTCGTCTTTATTTAACTCTTCTATATGGTGAAGGAGAAGAGCCCTGTTTTACCTTTCCCAGCACATTTATGGAAGCATCCCCCGGTGTGTGTTTTTGTCCGTTTTGTCGAGATCAGTTGGTCATAGCCAGATAGTTTGATTTCTGGGTTCTCTGTCTGGTCTAAGTCTCCACTTTCATCAGCATTGTTCTATTTTAGTTACTATAGCCTTGTGGTATAATTCAAAGTCAAGTTATGGGATGTCTCTAGATTAATAAATAATAATTTTTGTTTAAGATAGCTGTGGGTATTTAGACTATTTTTTATGGTTGCAAATGAAGCTTGCAATTTTTTTTTTCTAGATCTATAAAATAAGGCATTGATATTTGGAAGGGAATTGCATTGATTCTATAAATCCCATTTGGCAGAATGGACATAATAATCATGTTGATTCTACCAATCCATTAGCAGGAGATGGTTTTCCCATTTGTTCGTGGCAGCTCTGATTTCTTCCACCCGTGTTTGGTATTTACTCTTGCAGAGATCCCTCATCTCCTTGGTTAAATATAGATTCCTGAATGTTTTATTTTCTTTACAGCTTTTGTAAACGGTATTGGCTTCTTGATGCAACCCTCAAAATAGCAGCTTGGCTGCTATTAGTGTATAGAAATGCTAGAGATTTGTGTAAATTGGTTTTATAACCTGAGAATTTACTGAATTTATTTATCAATACAAGGAGTCTCTTGTGAGGTCTTTATGGTTTTCTAGACATAGGCTCATGTAATCGGGAAACTTGGGTAATTTGTCCTCCCCTTTTCTGATTTGCATGCCCTCTGTTTCTTCCTCTGGACTGATGATCGCCTTCTCTGGGACATACAGGACTGTGTTAAATCAAAGTGGGGACTTCCAAGACTGTGTTAAATGAGAGTGGCAGTAGCAGGCACCTTCATCTTCTTCCAGTCCTCAGGGGCAATGCTTTCAGCTGTTTCCCAGTGAGTATGATGTTGGGTGAGAATTTGTCATACATGGCTTTTATTATTTTAAAGTATATTCCTCCCATGCTTCGTTTTTTGAGGGTTTTTATCATGAAGTAAGGCATTGGATTTTATTAAATATTTGTTTGCATAATTTGAGATGATCCATGGTTGTTGTTTTTGATTCTGTTTATGTGGTGAATCACATTTATACATTTTCATATGTTGAACTATCCTTGCCTCCCTAGGTTTGAGCATGGCAAATTATCTTTTTGATGTGCTATTGAATTTGGTTTGCTAATATCTTGTTGAGGATTTTTGTATCAGTGTTCCTGGGGGGATATCTGTGGTTTTCTGATTTTGTTGTATCTTTTCCTGATTTTTTATATCAAAGTGATACTGATTACATCACATGATTGGGGAAGATTCCCTCCTCCTCAATGTTATAGAATAATTTCTACAGGATAGTGTCAGTTCTTACTTGATGGTCGGAATTCACCGGGTGTGGGACTTTTACTTGTTGGGAGATCTTTTTTTTTTCTTTTATTGGTGGCTGAATCTTTCTCCCAATTGTTGATCTATTCAGGATTTATATTTCTTCCTAATTCAGAATTAGAAAGTTGTATGTTTTCAGGAATTTACCAATTTCTTCTACATTTACTATCTGTGTACACAGTGGTTTTGGTAGTATCCAGGGATGTTTGTATTTCTGTGCTATCAGCTGTAATGCCTCTCTTTTCATTTGAGTTTTTTCTCTGACTGAGCTTACCTGAACCCTTTCTCTCCCATTTCTCATTAATCTTGAGAGTGGTCCATGGATTTTGTTTATCTTTTCAAAGAACCATTTCTTGTTTTCCTATTCTTGATGTTGTCTTTTGATTTCCATTTCATTTATTTCTACTCTGAACTTTGTCTTTTCATTTCTGCTTCTGGTTTTCTTTTTGATGGAAGCATTGAAGGCTATGGCTGTTTTCTTTAACCCTCCTTTTCTTCTAGCTCATAGATTTTGTAAAGTTGTATCTCCTTTGTCATTTAGTGAAAGGAAGCTTTTGATTTCAATCGTAATTTCATTGTTGACCCAAGGATCATTCACCAGCAGGTTATTTAGTTTCTGTGGCTCTGAGAGGAGTTAAGAGTTTCTTGGAATTGATTTCTAGTTTTATTCCATTGTGCACTGAGAAGATACATGGTATGATTTTGATTTTTCTAAATTTGCTGAGACTTGCTTATGTCTTAAAATATGATCAGTCTTGGAAAATGCCCCATGTGCTGATGAGAAGAATGCATAATCTACAGTTTTTGAGTTGAGTGTCCTATAAATGTCTATTAGGTTCGTGTGTACTGGAGACCCATTTACATCAGGGATTTGTTGATTTTCAGCTTTGATTGTCTTTCCCGTGTTTTCAATGACGTTGTTGTCATCCTGGAATCCTGGATGTAATAATGCTATTATTTATTTCGTTGTTTGGGTCTAGTAAAACTTATGTCATGAATCTGAGAGCTTCTGTGTTAGGTGCAAAATTATGAATAACTATGTCTTCTTGCTGAATTACCACCTTTGTCATTATATACTGATCATGTTTTTTAAAGCCTTGTTTATTTAAAAGAAAACTTTGTCTAATGTGAAAATTGCTATGCTTGATTACATTTTGTTTCTATTTGCGTGGAACGTTTTTTTCATACCTTAACTTTGAGTGTGCACAAATTCTTATAAGGTAGCTGAGTTTCTTGGAAACAGCATGTATTTGAGCTGTGATTTTTCATCCATTCAGCCAGACTATGTCTTTTCAGTGAAGCATGGAAGACCGTTCATGTTCAGTGTTATAAATAATATTGGTGTGTCTGATACTGTTTTGTTCATCATATCTAATAATACTTTTTTGTTTATTTTCCCTGTTGTGCTATTTTTTATAAGAGCTGTGGGTGTTAACTTCCAGGTTGTTTTACCCTGGTGGGTGTCTATGGTGATGTTCAATGTGTAGTGAACTTTTGAGCATTTCTTGTAGGTAATTCTTATAGCCAGTCAGGCAGTGACAAATTCCTTTAGTATTTGCTTGCCTGAAAAATCTTTATTTCTCCATAGTTTACGAAACTTAGTTTTGCATGGTACAATATTCTTGACTAAGAGTGTTTCTGTTTTAAGAATACTAATAACAGGGCCCCAGCCCTACCTGACTTGCAATTTTTCTGCTGAGAAGTCTACTTTCAGGCTACTTTTCCTCTGTAGGTTATTATTATTATTATTTTTGATCTTCTACCTTCTACAATTTTCTCCTTCATTTTGGCTTTGGCCAGATTGCTGCCTCTGTGTCCTGAGTCTTCCCATTGTTCAGTGGCCGTCTTCTCTTTGAGACAAAGTCCCACTCTGTTGCCAAAGGCTAGAGTGCTGTGGTGTCAGCCTAGCTCACAGCAACCTTAAACTCCTGGTTCAAGTGATCCTTCTTCCTTGGCCTCCTGAGCAGGTAGCACTACTGATGACTGTCATAATGCCCAGCTAATTTTTCTATTTTTGGTACAGTCAGAGTCTTACTATTGCTCAGCCTGGTCTTGAATTCCTGAGTTCAAGGGATCCTCCCACTTCTGTCACCCAGAGTGCTGAGATTACAGCATGGGTCACCACTCCCAGACTTAATGACCTTCTAGTACCTGAATCTCTAGTAATACTGTGGAAGTTTTCCTTAATAATTCCTTTTAATACATTTTCCATGCTATTTTTTCTCCTCAGGAATAACCTATAATTCTTTTGCTTTACAAAGTCTCATATTTCTCTGAGTTATTCATTTTCTTTTATTTTTTTCTGCATCTTTCCTTGACAGGCTTAGTTAGAAATCATTTTCTTCCAGTTCTGAACTTCTTTCTTCTTTTTGGTCTATCTTCTTGTTGAAGCTCTCTGCTGTATTTTGAACTTTCCTAAATGACCCTTTTATTTCTTTATGTTATTTTAAATCCTTTTTTATACTGTACATTTCTTTATCAACTGCTTTTCTTTAATTCATGTTCTGAGAATTTTTTTTTTTTTGTGGCTTCTTTTTGTATTTCTGACTATTGGAAATTTCGTTTTGGTTAAAGTCCATTGCAGCAGGTCTACTGTGACCCCATGAAGTTGCCGAGCTAATTTGGTTCTTCACGTTCCCAGTTCCTTTGCTTGTTTCTTCTGATGTGAGCCCCTGCTCTCAGTTCAGGGTGGACAGGACAGCAGTGGACCTGTCCTCCTTAGCTGGGAGCTCTCATATTTAGTGAGAAGAAGGAGACGTTCAGCAATGGCACATCTGTGTCTATTCTGGAAAACTGATAAAGCACAAGGGCTAATGCATTGAGGTTTGTAACATAGCTGTTCTATGTTGTATCATTCCCTGTGTCTGTGCAGTCCATGCCAGTGCTGGGTCATCTTTGTGTGGAGTGTGGCTTCATGTATGACTCACTGTTGGAAGCTTGGTAAGGTGACAGTTGAATCTGTCTCCATAAAGGCAGGTGCTATGGGAGATTGCTCTGTCTGGGTCTCCCTGTGGGGCAGCAGTGCTGCCCAATGAGGCTATCTAGCTAGCGGCCATGAGTGTCAGGGCTATAGGTGTTCACTCCACTCAGGTCCAGGTATAATGGCAGCATGTGGCAGGGGTGGCTCATGGCTGGTGGGTCCATAGTGGAACACTAGACTGTATACATGGTGTAGCATAGGGCTAGGGGGGCTGGCCTGCTAGACAGCTGGGATTCTCCCCACATTGGTCTCTCTGGTTATTAGCATGGAACCTCCTGAGTAGCACTGGCATACTCCATTCAAATTCTCTGGTTCAGCGTGGGTGATCAGCTCCTAGTCACGGTGTGAGAGACCACATCTGCTCTCCCTGCTCTCTCTCCAGCCTATTAGGGGTGGCGTGGAGGTGGTTGCAGCTGTGAGTACTGTGCAGACTCTTGTTCCCAATCTGAGAGCTCAAAATGCCATCTGTTGCTGTGATCTGGGAATAGAAACCAGCAGGTCCCTGCTGAGCCCACTCTCCAGTGCAACATTACTGTGCAGTCTCCATGCAGTTCCCTTGTCAGTGCAGTGTCCTGATGTGGTGGTGAGGGAGTCCCCTCATAGCTCAGGTTGCAGTGTCCACAGGGAGAGTGTGGAGCCCTGGCCTTCTCTCCTTTGTCTCATCCTAATTTTTGGTATCTTCCCCAGGTAGCTTTGGGTCATGGCAAGTGAATCTTCCCACCCTCCCCTTCTTTATTCTGAGTATCTCTCATCGCATCTCTGATGATCCACAATACTCTCTCCAAAAGGTCCATGCATAGCTGGCCATATACTAGCAAATTTCAGTCCTCCTTGAGAGCAACATATGCAGGTGGCTTCTCGTCTGTCATCTTGCATCTGAATCATACATAGAATTTTAAGGAACAAAAATGTGGAGGATGAGTTCAGGCCATCTACATGTGAAGAGAAGGATAGCAAACAAAGTGAAATCTTCATAGAGTTTAATGGAATCTTTAGGATGAATTGAATTGTGCAAGTGAACAATGAGGAGAACTTTCCAACAAAAGGCACAACAAATTCAAGGCATCAATATATAAGACAGAATCAGTGATAGACAGTCTTGACTGGCAGGGTTTAAAATTAATGTCTAAGTAAACAGAACAATTAAATAGCTTGACTTCTGTCCTGTACTCCTTCTAAGGAGACATCCTGTGACAGGAGCCAGGAGAAGTAAAGAGTTCACTTAGGTCAGTCATCTGTCCTCCTTAATAAACAAATGTGTGTGTGTATGTGTCTGTATATGTGTGTGTATGTGTCTGTATTTGTGTGTATACGTGTGTGTGTCTGTATATGTGTGGGTCTGTATTTGTGTGTGTGTGTATGTGTGTGTCTGTATATGTGTGTATGTGTTGGTATAGGTGTGTGTATATGTCTATATATGTGTGTATGTGTCTGTATTTGTGTGTATATGTGTGTATGTGTGTATATGTGTGTCTGTATTTGTGTGTATATGTGTGTGTGTTTGTATATGTGTGGGTCTGTATTTGTGTGTGTGTGTATGTGTGTGTCTGTATATGTGTGTATGTGTCTGTATATGTGTGTGTATATGTCTATATATGTGTGTATGTGTCTGTATTTGTGTGTATGTGTATATGTGTGTGTGAGAGAGAGCCAGCCTCTTGACACCTTCATGTGCACAATATGGTCCTGGTGACTCTAGGCACAGTGCTATGGAGCAGATCACTAGAATTTATTTATCTTGATTAACTGAAACCATGTACCCATTGAACAGCTGTTCTCTCCCAGCTCTTGGAAATCCCGTTCTACTCTCTGTCTGTCTGAGCTTGACTATTATAGATGTCTCAGATAAGTGAAATCGTGACATTCTGTCCTTCTATGACTGGCTTATTTCACTTAACATAATGTTCCCCTCAATCCAGGTCCAGCTTCATTCTTTTGTATAACTAATAATCATGGTACTGAAAATCAAAACTACAATGAGGTACCACCTCATACCTCTTAAGATGACTATTATTTTTTTTTAAGTTTAAGTCTTGGAGAGAATGGAGAAAATCTGAACCCTTATATATTCTTAATGGAAAAGTAAAATGTTGTACAGCTCTTATGGAAAACATCATGACTTTTCCTCAAAATATTGAAGGTAGAATCACTGTGTGATTCAACAATCTCACTTCTGAGTGCATGTTTACATACAATGCACCACATTCAGCCTTTAAAAATGCAGGAAACTTAGGATGGTGCCTGTGGCTCAGGAAGTAGGGCACCAGCCCCATATACTGAGGGTGGCAGGTTCAAGCCTGACTCTGGCCAAAACTACAAATAAATAAACAAATATAAAAATACAAGAACCCTGTCGTATACAACATGGATAAACCACATGCAAGAAAGCGTAATTGGACCCTTATATTATACCCCAAAGCAAATTCCAAGTGGAGTAAAGGCACAAACATAGGACGTGAAACTAAAAATCTCTTAGATGATGACTTAGGGATAAAATGTTATTTCGTTGATCTTGACACTGGTTTCTTGGGTGTGACACCAAAAGCATAAACCATAAAAGCAAAAATAGTCAAGAGGATGACATCAAAATAGGAAGTTTCTGCATAAGAAAATAATCAACAGAAGGAAAAGGCAACATATTTAATAAGATAAACTATTTGCCAACCAAATATCTGATAAGAAGTTAATATACAAAATGTAAAAAGAACTCTTATGATTCAAAGGAAAAAAACAAATCAAAAATCTGATTAAAATATGGACAACGCACTTAAATGACATTTATTCAGAAATGATATATAAATGATTGCCATCAGGTGAAGGGATAAACCTGGTATTTGTAAGTGAAAAAATTATGAAAAAAGCAATGTTGTTCAGTAATAAATGCACTTTATTGAATAAAAACTATGTTTGACTACTTATAATTTAATTTAAATATAAACACCCAAGCATTCATTTTTAATAATAAATGTTGTGATTTTGTTATAAAGTCTGCCTCCTCTTCTTAAATGACTGGAGAAATGAATCACCTCACTTGGAGCCAAAGTATAATGTCTCTTAGCACAATAAGGAACTTCAACTAAACATGGTTAAGGAAATTTTTGTATATTTGATTGAGAGTCTACTATTTTAATATCTCATACTTCTGTACTTTTTATTAGCATTTTTATTCTGAATTTCTCTCAGTTCCTTGGTTCAAAATTAAATTTATATGCACTCTATTATAAAGTAGTGCTGCTTCCTCCAAAATCTTAAAATTTGTATTGTCTCATTTGTTAGTTTCTCTAAGATAAGAATTACTTTTTTGTCCTTTGTGAGTGGCAATGAAGTATGTGGGTAAGTGGGCACCAAAGACTATCTTAAAAATGATCTACTTTTCACACCATTTATACGAATACCCCTTCCCTCATCAAGCTACTCTGAATAAGCACAGAGACCATGCAAATATCTCTGTATTGCAGTGATATTCATTTCTCTTTTATAACCAGCTTGCTTCTCTATATACATACAAGAGCTGCCACTGTCTGAACCTCTAAGGAGGCAATATGAAATAACTCTGTCTATATAGGTTCCAGCATCTATTTTATCAGATAGCAATGTGTTTTGTCCGTGGGCATAGTAATGTTCTGCTTCCCTTTGGGATGAAAAGGTTACTTGTCTTTTTGGAATCCAAGTTGAAAAGATTCATTGGTCAGAAGCATAAAAGCCTTGAAACTTGATACGATTATGTCTGAGAAAGCCCCATTCAATATGCAATTTATCTGTGGAATTAAGTATTTTTCTGCTTCTTCATTTCTGCTTATTGTCATCTAGTCAGTGTCAGTACTTCTTTGGGAAAAAAAAAATATATATATATATAGTTGCTTATTTTTTATTTATTTGCATTTTGTTATTGTTGTTGTTGAGACAGAGTCCCACCCTATGCCCTGAACAGAGTGCAGTGGCGTCATAGCTCACTGCAACCTCAGACTTGGGCTGTGGGCATCCTGCTGCCTCAGCCTCCGGAAGCTGCTGGGATTATGGGTGCTCACCTCATTTCCCAGCTGGGATTTTCCATTTTTTCATGAGACAGGGTCTCACTCTCGCTCAGGTGAGTCTTGAATTCCTGAGCTCAAGCAATTCTCCCTCCTCAGCCTCCCACAGTGCTGGGATTACAGGCCTGAGCCACTGCGCCTGGAAATATATTTTCAAATGAAGCTAATGTCCCTTCTTCTAGTTCGTCAAACATGGAACCTTGAACACTCAATTCCTGCCAATTTCGATGCAGTGCAGCATCATCATCCAAACTTGAGGGTGACGACATTAATGAGACTGAATTTCCAACTCAGGATCTTTATAATATCAATATGATAAATATCTTAAAAGCAACGTAGTTACTAATGTTCTAGTAGTCTGTAAGAATAGATTATCTGTAGATCTTTCATGAGGAAAGACAACAGATAAATCAAGAGGACATACCTGGAAATAGAATACTCCTTTTCAGGAAAGACAACATATAGGGAAGGTCTGATAATAACCAGAAGGACAAGTTACTAGTGTTAAATGGGAGTTACCATTTACTCTACCGTAAGATTAAGTGTTTTCACGCTTAGGTATTTATGGATAGTTTACCTATTGCGTGCTCGATGCTTGGTTTGTAATACAGAGAGAAATCTTGCTGTGTTGTGGATCATGAGCCTTGCCCAGCGTATTCCTTATCCCAAGACCAGGAAAGGCCAAGCATCATAGTCTTCAACGGTTTGTGTCTCACATGACAGCTGTTTGAAGTTCGTGCCTTGCTAAATTTCCTGCCATTGTGTTTCAGATTATTTATTTCCTCAACCAACTGTCATTTTGTCCTTTGTAACAACATTGCTGAGTTTATCTAAGTGTCTGTTCCCTGTTAAGACCTGCCCTGTTATATCTCTTGGCAACTCTTGCATGTCAAGGGTTCCTAGAAAGTGTGTTACTGCTTCACACTAAAGCCTCACGTTGAGAATTATACCTTCAATGCAGACCTAGAGAGCTTTTCCCCACTATTCTGACAGCGTAGCCAATTCAGGACGTCCAATGGAAAATTATAGCCATTCATCAATGAAGGCGAGGGAGTCATGTTTTATTGTAAAACCGTCGGCTCCGGGATGACTGTAAACTATCACAGACAGAATTACTCCCATTGTACTCCTCGGGGGATCTTGCTTCTCAGGAAAGAAAAACTGAGATTGTAAAGTTTGTTTGTTTCTTAACCACTGTCTACCTGGAGACTCCAAATATGTCCTTGCTTGGCACCGCTTCCAGATTTTAGACCCTTTTCTCTAAGAACTTATTTAACTGCACCATTCAAATTAGCATGACTTATAATGCGGCCTCATCTGTTGTTGAATCTTCTGTGTTGGTAACATCCAGGCAAGGTATTTGTTATGAACAGATGTGGGGGATGGCTATTGGGAGATTGAAGAGGCCAGAAAAAAAGGTTTTATTTTTGCTTTTGTTTTTATATTCCTTTTTTCCCTTTCTTAGTAATGGACTCACAGAGTATAACTTATCTGGTTGACTAGCTGAGAATCTTAATGAACCACCTAGTTTTCTGCACTTGCTACACAGAAGATGGTTTCCATTTTTATAGGGGCACTTTTGTGACTAACATCTCTTATGTTAATTGGGCTAGTAAATTAGAAGGTAAAATTAATGGCTTAATAAAGACGTTTGGGTCAAGTGTAGTGATTCATACCTGTCCACTCTGGGAGGCTGAGGAGGGAGGATGGTTTGGGCACAAGAATTTGAGACCAATCTGAGCAAGAGCAAGACCCTGTCTCTACTAAAAATAGAAAAACTAGCCAGGTGTTGTGGCAGGTGCCTGTAGTCTCAGCTAGTTGGGAGGTTGAGGCAAGAGGATCTCTTGAGCCCAGGAGTTTGAGGTTACTGTGAGCTATGATGATGCCATGGCACTCTATCTAGATTGACAGAGTAACACTCTGTCTCAAAAAATAATAATGATAATTATACTGCTTGGTGCCTTATAGTGTAGTGTTCTGCCTTCTTCATCACATTTCCTTTATTAACCACAATGATTTTAATTCCCCAATTTTTGCAAGTCTACACTTTTAGACTTATAGGAGCAAATAATTGGTGCCATCATTTCTCAAGGGTAAGTTCATTGAATAATAAATAAGTAAATGGTAATTGGTGATTCACTTAAAAAAATTAAGCCTGGAAGTGGTATTCCCTCTTTTAAAGTATTCTACAAATTTTATGAAAAAGCTAATTTTACTTCAGATTAAAAAATTCTTAAAGTCAAGAGCTAATTATTAAACTAAAACATGTAATTCAAATGCTAATAGTATTATCGTGTGTAACAGATGCTATCTTAAATTTTAGCCCTCTACATGGATTTTCTCTTATGCACATTAGAACTATCTGGGAATAAGCACAGTAAGACCAGGGTGGGAAGGGAAAGGAGCCAGCTAAAGAGAAATTGCTCTCTGTACCTCTGGACAGGAAAACCAACCTTAAAGTTATTGCAACACAATATTTTTCAGAAATCGAATTAAGATAAATGACATTTATGGAGAATTTCTTAAGAGATAACAATTGACATACTTTTCCAGATACTATAAAACTTTCCACTGTGTATTTGGCTTAAGCCACATGCATCAGCTCAAAATGTATAGACATTTTTCAGACAAGAATTTTCTTTTTAAACATTTGTTTAACAAATACAAAGCATACATTGAGCGCATGTTATTAAACTAAAGAAACTCAAACAAGATCAAAATTCATGTCTATCGTTGACTTTATGGGGCTGTATTTTAGTAGGTGTAATAGCTATATTTTTTGTGTACATGGAAAATTGTAAGCACATGGGTTTATTGTTTCACTTTGGCGATGGAAAACTTTAATTATAATGCATAACTTTTTTAACCTTCAGTACATCGCCAGCAAGCATATAATGCATAATTTTGATCTGTTTTCTAATTCTAAAAGTTTTCAATTCCTAGTTATCATTTTTCTTTGTCATAATTTTTAATTCATCTTAACTTGAGATGCTTTTTGTATTTTTATGGTCTGTCTTATGTTCTTTCTAAAACAAGGTGAAGTTAAATACACAAAAATCAGTGCGAACAATATTCATTCCCTTATTTGATACCCAAACAAAATAAAACCCACTGAAAATTTAGAGTTATTATAATCTTGGGCAATAACATTTTCACAGACTGTGGAGATACATATTTATGTCAAAGACAAAGAAGGCTCCATTTTAAAAAGTTATACAGAAGTCAAGAGAACTGAAATTACTTATATTTCTTTCACTGGTTTTATGTGTAGTGAACTCCTGAGGCCATAAATGATGCAAGTCTTTTAGGAAGTTGAAGAATATAGAACAATTCTCAGAAAGTTGAGAGATTACTAAGGAGGCAATATTGTGCAATCAGAGAATTTACAATGGAAAGAGCCTGGCAATGCTCCCTGTGGTAGACAGAATAATGGCTTCCATGGATGTCCTCACCCTAATTTTCTGGAACCTGTAAATATGTTTGTTATTTGGCAAAACACCTTAGCAGATATGATTAAACATTTAGAACTTCAGGTGGTAACATTTTCCTGAATTATCCAAGTGGCCACATTATGATTCATAAGCCCTTAGAATCGGTGAATCTCACTCATCTGGGTCAGAAAGAGAGAATCAGAGAGAGGTGGCAGAATGAGAGGCAGTGAGATCTGAGGTTTGGGAAGGACTTGACCAGCCTTGGCCAGCTTGGAAGATGGAAGAACTGGGCAGGAGCTGAGGAATCTGGTTCCAAGAGAAAAGAGAACTGCCCTGAGTTGACAGCCAGCAAGTAAAGGAAACCTCTGTTCTAGGACCGCAGGGAACTGAATTCTGCCAACAATGTGAATGAGCAGGTATTTTGCTAGACCCTCCAGAAAAGAATGCTTCCATCCACCTCCTTGCTTTCAACCCAGTAAATCCATATTAGACTCTTGACCTACAGATAATAGGTTTACATAATGAAGTTGCTCAATTTTTGCCAACATGTTATGGAAGCAATAAGAAATGAATACAACACCTAAAGAAAATATCTTCACGTAGACAAGTGAGTTATACAAGGGACTGTAAATGCATTACGTGGATTTTGTGCATGTAATGTGGTTGGAAGATGGTAGCTTGGCAGCTGCATTTGAAAAATTTCATGATGATGACTGTTCTTCCTGGGTTTTAAGACCCTTTGGGGGAAAAAAACACATTTAAAAATATCTGTTAGTGTAAGAGTATATTCTAGAGAATAAAACACTTCAGAAGAAGCTTAAGCCTTGGTAAGAAGGATTTTAATTTTGTGTAATCAATATTTTCACAATATTTGAGCTGAAAACAAATTTGAAGGTAATCAAATTCAGGAGGTTAAGGCATAGAAATTGTCTATCTAAATTTTAGTTGCCAATTTGGAGAAAGACTTTGGGAATACGTTTTCATATTCAGAACAGATTTCTCTTTAGTGTCCATCTTTGCTTATATTCTATCCTCAGGTCAGATGGAAAGCTACAACCCCGTCCTCAAAAGTGCCTTCTGTGTCCATAAATCTATAGCCTATTATAGAATCAAATGATAAAGTGAAGTGTAGACCTGAATGCCACCAGAGGAAGCTATTGTAATGATTTATTATGAACATGATTCATTATATCATCACTTAGATGAAACAACAGCCTGTATTACAAGCCCCACATGACCTGCACTTCTTACACCATATTTCAGGAAACTTAAATCCAAATTTGACAAGTATATATAAAGGAAATTGATTTAAATTCCCTTAAAAATGCAAATTCATTCATAATTTTAAATCTCCTTATATATTCCACCAATGAGGCAGATTTCTAAACAGTTCCAATTTTCTACAGACCCTGTTAGGGAGGTTCCACACTTTATTTAGTGTAAGGGACTCAGTTTTCTCATTAGAAACACAAAAAACTTCCTCTTGAAACTTATATACTGAAAATAGCAGGAGAGCTCAGTGAATTATCTCTGAAATTCAATAAAATCTATATAGAATAACAATGAAAAAGATACTTTTTGTCTTAGTCCTCCTCTTAGCACTTATAACAAATCTAAAGCGTATTCTTTATGAGTTCCTCAAGTTTATTTGGAATAATTTGGAACACACAGGATGGGTACTAGGGAAGGCTGGGTATGACGCTCCCTTCTGGGATTCTTGAACCCCATCTATAGGTCTATTAATTAAAGCAGGTGTTTGACATTATACCAGATTGGAATCCACCTGTAAATCATTTCCACACTCATAAATGCAACCCTTTTTGAGAGAATTGGGTCAGGCAAAATTCTTCATGATAATTTACTTCCAAAGTAACTATTGCCTCCTATTTCAGGCAGTATTCTATTTGAATATAAGACTTTAAAAAAAATTAATCACAATGATTTATAGATGTTAATTATCTCTGCAATGGCCTTAGATAGTGATTTTCTAGTGATACTGATACTTCTTAAATGTTCTAATGTCATCCATAACTCAAACGATCTCACAGAAATTTCTAGTAATTAGAATCACATTATTGTTAAAAAATACTGTAAGACTTCTTTGTTCCTCCACTGTTGCTTCTTTGTGTAGCCAACTGTCAAAAATGTTTTTCACAAGAGAGATGGAGAGAGAGAAAACAATCTAATCCAAACGAATGGGATCTATCATCTTTGTCATTGATAAATTAATTAAAGAGCAATCTGCTCCTTGAGGATTTTGGAGAATGCCGACAATGGCTGTGCCATTTAATGACAATGATGATGTCAGCAGCCACAGGGTGTGTTCGTTCTTTCTTTCGTTCTTTCTTTCTTTCTTTCTTTCTTTCTTTCTTTCTTTTTTTAGAGACAGAGTCTCACTTTATCACCCTTGGTAGAGCTCCATGGTGTCACAGCTCACAGCAACCTCCAGCTCTTGGGCCTGAGCAATTGTCTTGCCTCAGCCTCCCAAGTAGCTGGGACTACAGGTGCCCACCATAATGCCTGGCTATTTTGTTGTTGTTGTTGCAGTTTGGCCAGGGCTGGGTTCGAACCTGCCATTCTCAGTAATGGGGCTAGTGCCCTACTCACTGAGCCACAGGCTCCACCCAGTATGTGTTATTTCTTAAGTGCCTTTTTAGGCTCAGCTTCTCTGTACTTTACTCATTTGGCAGAGAATCCTGCAATGGAAACATATGGGTCACAGGAATACTTGGTCATTGAGTCAACAAAAGTAATAAAATAATACCTGAACTTTATTAAAATATGGAGACAATAAAAATGCCAGGAATAATTCCTGAAGGCAAAATAAAATCATTGATGAAAATAAAAAGAAGTCAGAGTGTGTTAAACATTTTCTCTAAATTGTAAGTAATCAGGAATAATATGTATTTTATATAGTTTAAGAAAATAGGGTGATAAAATCCAAGATTTTTAATCAATAACAAAAAATAGGGTTAATTTTCAAGTTAATTCTATAACTGATTTCATGGGCTAATTTCAGGGTGATAACAAACAAAAATAAACAAGAGTCATTAAAAGTAGGGGCTTCAGATAGAGCCTGATGTGGCAGCAGGTACTCGGCAGACTTACCCTTCTGCCTTAGCCGTCTAATAAGAAAAGACAGTAAGCAAACATAATGCAATTGTTCATCAGAAATTGGACAGCTCAGGGCTATGACACTGAGAGAAAAAACAAAAGAGCTGACCTTCACATCCACCTTGGCTTTCTGTGGCATGGCACAGGGAATTGCTATACAGACACAAACGTATCCTCAGAAAACATATACATAGATGGCAAGGGAGCTTAGTCAAACAGAGCAGCGATCCAATTGGAAGATAAATGGTCTGGGCACTGGAACTGCTGAATCAGCTGGAATTTAGAGCACAGGACACCACTGATGAAGGAATTACCCAGATAAGCAGATCCAGTGGAGCACATGGGTTTCCCTCTGGGGCTCTGCCTAACACTCACTCCTGCACACCCTGGTGTAAAAGTTGCCTGAGGTGTAGGGAGCCCAGGGAGATGAATGCAGGTTCTAGAGGCCTCTGACCATTGGGAGAATCAGAAGAGATGTGACTAGTCAAAGTGGAGATACATCGTTAAACGTCCGTGCCATGTTATTGTGATTCAAGGTAGATATTTCAGGAGGAGGGTTGCTCTAGCCCTTGAGTAAGATTGCACTATTGCACAATTGGACTTTCTTTGAATTTTTCCACTTTGATTCTTTTTTGATAATTAAAAAAATATGCAATGAAATATCAAATCTGTTCTTGTAAGCAGTGTTCTATCAACAAGCTTCATCACAACCTTGAAGTGATATAAACACAAGTTCACATAAGAGTTTTATTAATATAATTCTTCATGAAATAATTTACAAAGTAATACCTTTGTAGCCTTTTGATGTTTATTGAATTCTTTATTTTTCTGTCAATTGGATGAAAAAAAGCTCCATTCTGCAGAAGAACTATGATTCCAACATTGTCCTTTCAAAATATTTTAAACAGGTAAAACATAGTTAAGAAAACATGGATAGTTTTTGGTAAGTATATGAATTGTCAGCTAGTTTGAAATATTCTTGAAAACTAAGAAGACTGGCTTTAATGAAGATAGGGTATCCCTGATAGCTAAAACCCATTAACAAATACCTTGTGTCTTCTTAGTTTGAAATGTTAACTTGGCTTCCATTAAGAGGAATTTTCTGCACTCTTCTGATGTCCTAGTTCATTTGGGTAGGGATAAGAAAATACCATAGATAAGATGGCTTGTATACAGCAGAAATTTATTTCCTACAGTTCTGGAGGGGAGAAATCTGAGACTTGAGCACCAGCAGGGTCATGTTCTCCAGGTCGCACACTGTCTATTTTTCCTTTTATTGTCAGCTCCCTGGGGTACCCTGTGTCACACACTAGTCCCATTCATTAGGGCTCTACTTTGATGACATAATCACCTCTCAGAGGCCACATCTCCGACACTGTCACAGTGAGTTCTAGGATTTCAAAACATAGATTTAGGGAGCACATGAACGCCTGTCTATAACATCAGCCAAAAGCAGCATTTCTACTATGAGTTGGTCTGGAAGTAGAGGCAGTAACTAATTACTTAGTGTTGGAGTAGAGAATTGATACTTTCAACAAGTCACCTCCTTCTCTTCTTTCCCCTTAGTTTCTTTACTTAAAAACTTGATTTTAATACTATTTTTCTCCAAATATCAACAGCTTGTGCAGATTCACAGAGCTTTCTAATTTCTAATAAGTTCCAAAACGTCATGTTAATTAAATATCTGGTTCTAAATTATTCCACCTTTAATATTAATATGGAAAACATACTGCCAAACAGTACTAAGAAATAAGCTTGAGGATGAACACTTTTGAAAGGATACACAACTTGAGTCTTAGATTACATATCTTCAATCATAGAATCACAAACTTATTTCTAAATTGTGATCTTCCTCGTCAGGGTTTTTTTGGCCACATGGCATCCATGCACTTTTTGATTCAGATGTCTCCAAGAAGGTAATGTTACCATATGTTTTGCTCTACGTGGATATTGTTGGTCACACATGCCTGACTATTCTTTTTATAGTGGTCATGGAGCATAAAAGGGGTCTCTCTCTCTCTCTCTCTCTCTTTTTTTTTTTTTCAGTTTTTGTGTTGCCATAAGGGTCTCATGGAAAAGCAATGTCACAGAGAATAAACATGCTTACTGAATCTGTATTTTAAATAAAGGTGACCGTCTGCTCACTCAGGCAAAATGGCAAACTTCTTTATTTGTGGTTGGTTTATATAGGGAATTTTGTACATGCATACAATACAGCAGTGACCTCATTGTTCCATTTAAACATCATATAACTACCTCGAAATTAGCTTCTGATAATCCACTCAATATACACCTTTGACATAACCCTTTCAACATAACCCAATTTAACATAACTTAATGGAGAACATGTTGTTAGCCATTACTTCTTTGTTCTTATCTGATGATGATTGAGGCTATAGAGGACCAAGGTAGATTGAATACCTGCCCTTGCTGGCTTTGCTATTTGGAGGCTGTTACTTCAGATCTTTAAATAAGGCATAAAAAAACTTCTTGGGCAAACAGGAATTTGTGTGCAAACCTCTGTTCCCATGTAGGACTTTTTTGCTGGAACTTTTTATAAGGAATTTTCAGGCTGGACTTCTCAAAACCTTTCACGAGCCCAAATTTCATCTGTGCCATTAGAAACCTGTACACTTTGGGTAAATTACTTTTCTCTTGAGGTCCCTAAGCACATTTCCATTCCCAGACCCATCAGCAAGTGACCTTCATTACTTACCACAGATCAGGAAAGGTCACTGATGGGTATCTGGCCAGTTTTCCAAAGGGCTTTTTTATTGGCCTCATAAAGTCAACCTTAATTCCTTAACACAGTAAATGCTATTCCAGCCAAAGCTGTGGTCATGTTAGGCTCACAACCAACCTGGCCATGTGGGATTCTGCCTCAGTTTCTTACAAGTATGCCTGCACAAAGTCTTTTCCCTGCTCTCTCTCAAATGGCTTTTTTGGCCAGAGGCATATAGGTGTTTTGCCTATATTTTTGGCCAGGGCCAGGTTTGAACCCCCTAATTCCAGGATACAGGGCTTGTGCCACAGGCACCACCCAAAAGGTGTGTCTCTTAACAGTAAAATGTTATATATCTTTCCCTGATAACTTTTCTAAAGATTTATATCTATTAGATTCTCATAAAAGCAAAAAAAGGACCATTGAATCCCAACACAATGTAAAGCAAAATTGTTAATAATTACAGTAATCTTAGCTCCTTCATGCTTACCATAGATTGATTTCTTTATGCTCATGTTTTTTGGACAATTAATCTAATTCTATTGCATGAACTATCCCTGCCATGTGATATCAAACAATATATAAAGATAATAGAGATTAATACAGAAGAAGATTATAGCAGAGAAGTTTTCTAGGCATATGTCTAAACAAAGCATTATATAATCTGTGTCATTCTGATAGCCATTTGTCATGTCTATCCATTCAAGAGACATGTACAATCTTCTATCGTTTATGTGTGTATAATGCAACCATAGTTGGGGTTTTTTTGTGGTCATTAAAAGTTATATGCATAAAGTTACTATAATCACTAATTCAGCAAATACTAAACTATTGCTCAAGTAGAAGTACAGGGATAGGCTTCTGTCCTGTGAGCCTCTGGCTCCCATTGTCAATGGGAAAGTCATTTCCAGTAGATAGATTCACTTGCCAACGTCCTTGTAAAAGAAGGCAGTCTCATCAGCATTGAAAACCTGGTCCTCCTCATAACCCTGTTGCTGCACAACATTTACTAGATATTTTCAAAAATTCTTCTCTAGCTTTCTAATCTGCAGAACCTGCCTCATCTACAAATTTAATATTTCCCATGCTATGTTGAGTTTTGAAATGTAGGGGGCAGCTTGCACTAGCTGGGAAATATTGGGTAAAAGGATCATAAGCCCACGTTTCTGAGGCTCTAAGTCTTAAAACAATGTTGTCCACTATGTTTTCTTTTCATTTTTCTTCTTA
This sequence comes from Otolemur garnettii, assembly GCF_000181295.1. Taxonomy (NCBI): domain Eukaryota; kingdom Metazoa; phylum Chordata; class Mammalia; order Primates; family Galagidae; genus Otolemur; species Otolemur garnettii. Next base: position 13,916 of record NW_003852533.1, on the reverse strand, counting down.
AAAAATGAATATATCTTATTTTTTAACCAGTTATAGGTTTATAGAAAAATACATAGTAATCACAGAGTTCCCTGTATATTCATAGATTACATTAGGGTTCAATTTTGTGTTGTGCATTTTGAGGGTTTCTACAACTGTGTAGTAACCTGTATCTATGAATACTGTGTCACACAGAAGAGCTTCCTTGCCTGACAAGTCCCCAGGGCTCCACCTCTTACTCATTCCTCTGTCTTTCTCTGCAAACATCTGGAAACCATTGATAGATTCACTGTCCCCATGATTTTGCCTTTTCCAGAGTGTCACACAGTTGATTTGATACAGTCCGGGGCTCCTCCAGACTCACACAGTTGACCTGATATAGCCCGGGGCTCCTCCAGGGTCACACAGTTGACTTGATATAGCCCGGGGCTCCTCCAGGGTCACACAGTTGACTATATAGTCCGGGACTCCCCCAGACCAGCTTCTTTCACTTAGCAGTCTGCATTCAAGATTCCCTTGTGTCTTTTCGTGGCTTGAGAAAACATCTCTTTTTATTATTAAATAATATTTCTTTAATATACTGCAGTTTGTTTATCCATACAGCTGGAAGGATATCTTGGTTGTTTCCAACCACAGGCAATTATGAATAAAGTTGCTACAAGCATCATGTCTAGGTTTTTGTGTAAGCACAAGTTTTCAAGTCAGTGGGGTAAATACCAAGGAGTGTGATTGCTTGGTCATATGGTGAAACTGTGTTTAGTTTTATTAAAACACCTGCCATGCTGTCTTCCAAAGTGGCTGTAGCATTTTGCATTCTCATCTGCAGCTAATGAGAATTCTTCTTGCTTCACATCTTTGTCAGCATTTGGTTTTCTCAGTGTTTCAACATTTAGCCATTGTAACAGCTGCATGGTGCTGTCTTGTGGTTGTTTAAAGTTGTGATTCCTTAATACCATACTTGTAAATTTTTTTATTAAATCCTAACTGTATACCCTTATGGGGTACAACATGATACTTGTTATACAATATGGAATGCTAAAATCAAGATGATTAACATAACCCTCACCTCACTTATTTTTTGTGGTAAGACTTTGACAGTTTACTCTTAGTTGTTTAGAAATAAACCCTTGCATTGTGCACATTAGTTATAAGCCCGTCAAATTCTCTCTAATAGCATATTTTTTTAAATCAGTTATCATGCCATGAATGCACAAATTTAGCTTCTCTTGTGTCTCTGACAGGTGGATAATCTACTCTAGGTGTCACTTTAACATTTTACAGGGTGGCCTCCCATCCAGATCAATGAATTTCTTCTCCTTCTTTCTCACTATACCACACTGTAGGTTCATGAACATGGAAATCATGGCAATAGCTCTGCAACTCTTGCAGGAACAAAACTCATCTAATGTGATTTTTCTCTGTAAGGCACGTTACAACTTCCCTGTGCTTTGAAACATTAGACAACACTTCAGTACTACTTTTGGGGACATTTTAAACTGAAAAATTGAACAGAAAGCACCAAATGTAAAAATGTGTCACTAAGTTGACTGCAGAGAGCACCTGTGTACAATGTGAGGGGACAACCGAGAAGACAGAGCTCCACCTGCTTGACCTCAGCTGGGACATACCTATCAGGGACTGTTTTGTTCCTTTCTATCCATTACCTGCACATGACTGTGAACAAATCTGGGAGTGCTGTCTCTGGGGTTACAAATACATTTTAGCTAGTAGGAGAATTGGCAAATACAGAATTCATGGATAATGAGGATAGACTCTACGTTCTAAAGGTTCATGCTATTGCAGAACTTGTACACAGAAGATTCTTAGTATACCATCAACATTGTTACACTCTGTAGATTTGGACTCCAGTCACATGCAATGCTTTCCTCTTCTAAGACTTTCAGTCCCACTCCTCTTGGTCTCCACACGGCAAGACACCTTCCTGCACTCCTCCTAAAGAGAAGTTTTCAAAACTGCCCTGCTTCTAACCGTAAAAGATGCTTCAAGTATCAAAGAATATCAGGAAGCTGTGTCATTCGTGGAGACACATGATAAGTTTAATGGAGAAGACTTGATGTCTCTGACATCAGAAATGTTCTCCTGGGTGGCACCTGTGGCTCAAAGAGTAGGGTGCTGGCCCCATATACCAGAGGTGGTGGGTTCAAACTCGTCCCCGGCCAAAAACTGCAAAAAAAAAAAAAAAGAAAGAAAAAAAGAAATGTTCTCCTGATGTGGAAAGTCACTGAGCCCTGAGACAGAGCACTGGGCAAGTTCCCACATTTGGACAGCAGCTCTTCTACACTGCTCTTATTTCTTTAGCCAATTTTTCCATTTCTTCACTTTGTTAAATAAATGATATTGCAGTCACAAAAACATTTCTCACTAAACATACACTGCAAAAACTCAGAATCTTTCATTTCTATTAACAAGAATGCTAAACTCAGAACACATTTAGATTGTTATTTGAAAATCTCTCACCTAGAGCTCACAAGTAAACATTTTCAGCACATTTTGTCCCTATGCTATTTTTTTTAAATAAACAACAAGGATCAAAGGGGCAACCTTTTTTTTTTTTTATAGCTGGGGATTTATTGATGGTACAAGAAACCAGATTACATTGATTGCATTTGTTAGGTAAAGTCTTGTATCTTGGTCCCAAAAGGCGTGTCACATACCAGGACCCCACCCCCCTCCCTCCTTCCCTCTCTCTGCTCTTCCTTTCCTCACACCCCTCTCTCTCTCTCTCTCTCTCTCTCTCTCTCTCTCTCTGGTGTCCTCTTCCCCCACCCCAACTGTGTACTAGGTCATTTTTTATTAATAGAAAATAAAGAGGTGTACTTATTTGAAAAATAGTACTGCATGAGTATAAAATGGAATAAGAATTAATTGTAGACTAATGAATTATCATCAGGATAAAGCGAGAACATTTAGTCTATATGATCCTTAATGGCCAAAGACGTGTTTTATTTGTTTATTTTATTGAATATATACATGTACATGAGAAAATACATTATCATTTTTATCACTATCTTTAAGAATGAATATGTAGATCATTTCTGGGATCTAAATATTAATATAAGTACATACTAATGTAGGGTAAATATGCCCTTCCGATTATCACATGCACTTAGAAAAATTAAGGAAAATAGTACCCAGGAACTGAGAATCTATGCTATCATTTACATTTTTGACTAAAATTTTAAATATTCCAAACCAAGCTGTGTACAATTGAAGCTGATATCCAGGGTGATGATTTGGAGCCATTTCTTGAAACATGATGCAATTCGAAGTAAATTTAATAAAGTAGGATTTTCTTCCAAGTGCAGAACATTAGAAAATTGTTTTCAGTGCCCATAAAGCAGCTGGCAAAGCTGTTGACTTAATTCTTTTTTTCTCAAGTAATTCAATATATTTCTAAAAATGAAACAAAATGAAAGGAAGCAGTGGTTCATGTCATCATATAAGTTATTGATTCAATGACATCAAAATATTTACTAGCACATCAAATACATAATAACAAATCTAACCCATGAATATTTAATATGGATTCCAAGTTATATACTGATCTTTCACATTGATTTCTTGTGTTATATACACGTAATATGTCTTGCTATATTCTCTCACCTCCTTGACCTACTTCTTAATCATGTAAATAATTTGTTATTATTGCCATCTATTTTTTTTTTACCTTAAACACTGTTGCTATCTACAATGGAGCATAAATTAAATGCAATAGCTGTAGTAATCCAAAAATTATGATTATATGGTCAGTTAGTTTTATTTGTATTTATTTATTTATTTTTGAGACACAGTTTCACTCTGTTACCCTAGGTGGAGTGCTGTGGTGTCATAGCTCACAGCAACTTCAAACTCCTTAGCTCAAGCAATCCTCCCACCTCAGCCTCCCCAGAGATGTCGGATTACAGTGTGAGCCATTATGCCTGTCCAGTCAATTTTTTTTGAAAGAAATTATGTTCAGGCTTGGCACTCATAGCTCATTGGTTAGGGCACCAGCTACATACACCAAGGCAGGCAGGTTTGAACCCAGCTGGGCCTGCTAAAACAATAATGGCAACAACAACAACAACAACAAAGCCAGATGTTGTGGCAGGTGCCTGTAGTCCCAGATACTTGGCAGGCTGAGGCAAAAGAATTGCTTAAGCCCAAGAGTTTAAGGTTGCTGTGAGCTGTGATGCCACAGCACTCTATCCAGGGTGACAAAGTGAGACTTTGTCTCTAAAAAAGAAGAAAAAAAAGAAATTATGTTCAGTGTGGGAATTTTAATACAAAAAATTTTGTACATAATTTTTTTTAATTTTTTCATTCCTCCTTTTCAATATGAGTTCTCATATTGAAAAAATTGTGAGTACTTAATTTATGTTAATACTAAACATAAAAATTCCACTTATGTACAGTTAAATGGTTATGCCCTTTTACATAATTTCATGAAAATTTTAATTAAAGATAATTCATTCAGTGTGGCAGCCTTAGCACAGTGGTTATAGTGCCAGCCACATGCACTATAGTGGGGGTGGTGGTTTCGAACCCAGCCCAGGACACCTAAAACAACAATAACAACTACCAAAAAAAAAAAAAA
>NW_003852533.1:4090-8423 GCF_000181295.1 Otolemur garnettii | reverse complement strand
CAGCTACTTGGGAGGCTGAGGCAGGAGACTCGCTTGAGCCCAGGAGTTGGAGGTTGCTGTGAGCGTGATGCCATGGCACTCTACCCAGGGGGATATCTTGAGGCTCCGTCTCAAAAAAAAAAAAAAATTAATTGGTTTAACACATATTAAGAATGGAATGTTTATTTTTTGTATTCCATCTTTAGGTTAGCTTGATTTCCAAAATCTAAGGAAATCATTAGATTTTGGAAACTAAGGCATTCATGTCTTCTGGATTAAAATTTGTTGCAACATTTAATGTTTTCCCTGAGCACTCACATAAACTAATGCAGGAGAATTACATTACAGATGGGATCCAATTATTACCAAGTCCAACCCGCAAAGCAATTTTGCAAATCTTTTTCTGGAATGGCCATTAGATCTGTCATGATATGGGGTCTGACAGTTAAGTTTGCAAACTCATTAAAAGTGCTTTGAAGGAAGGACTAGATGCTAGTGTCAGTGCCTAGCGTCCAGAGATGAGTGCTTTGAAGGTGACCATACCACTGTTCAGCACAGAGGGAAGTAGCACTCTTTCTAGGATGAATTCATAAACATAACTGTCCTACTCCCATGAATGTTTTCATTCCAGTAACAAGAACTTTTTTTAATATTTAACAACAAGTGAACAAATCCTAAAAGCAGAACATATTAAATTGGTTTCAAGTTTAAAATTTTCAGCTCCTCCAAGAGGCTCATTTTGAAAAGAGAATAAAAAGCCAAGCTATAGACTGGGAGAAAATATTTGAAAATATACATATATGCAAATCATGTGTGTCATAAACATGTTTTATCCAAAATGTTTAAAGAACTGTTAACATTTAGCAAGAGTTTAATCCAAAAAATATGGATGATGTATTAGAGTAGGCATTTCACCAAAAATATATGGGTGACAAGTTACAATAAGGAACTACTCAATCCGCCCTGCACAGTGTCAAATGTTTAACAAGCCCATGGGCAGCTATTATAGAAATGAATTCAGGTAATGTGAAAGAATCAAAACATTCACTTATCTCTATCAAAGACATCAACTTGTTAACATCAATACAAGATAACTTGTGCCATCTTTTCTAGAAATAGGCTCAAATTCATCTTTGTTATTTTTTATTCCAATGATCTGCCAATTCTATTTTGACATGAAGCATTTTAAAGCATCTGTGCTTTTAAATCTTTTGGTCTGTGCAAAAGAAATTAATGCTCCACCTCTGTGTGTGTTGCACTTTCTTAGGAAAAATCAAGGAAATGTGAACTGTTATTTTCCACAGAAAGCCCCCTCACCTTTCTACGTGTCTGTTTCATTCTTTCTAATAGTCCTAAAAAGCCCATAATTGATGATCGGAGCCATCACATTTGAACTTTTCTCCAAACTTGGCCAAGCTTAGGGAGCACAGAAGTGGGAGTGTACATTTAGACACTAGTGTAGCTGGCTGTGCCATCCGTTCTCTCATTTCTGTCAAAGTTCTATGTACTTTTTTTTGGATTAACATGAATTTCTTCTTTTTAATATATTCTTTTGAAATTTATGTTCATGATATAAAGATGATTTTTTTTAATTGAAAGGTCTACTTCTGACTCAAAGACATTAAAGTACATGGAGATAGCTAATTCCTCCCTGAGATTCAGCATTGTGAATCTGTCTTTTAATTTTTATAAAAAAAGCACTTAACAATATAATTATTCTCTTTGCTTTCAGCTAGCTCTCAATTATAGTTAACATGTTATAATATCATCACATTTTTTACCATCATAGTCATTAGCAGCACCACAACCATCACATCACCAAGTACTAATTGCAGGAAGCTAAAGGAAAAATCTTTCATCCAAAAAGTTAAAATATATCTGTAATTATTTTTTGAGACAGAGTCTCACTTGGTTGCCTTTGGTAGAGTGCTGTGGTGTCATAGCTCACAGCAACCTCATATTCTTGAGCTCAAGCAATTCTCTTGCCTCAGCCTCCCAAGCAGCTGGGACCAAGGGAGCCTGCCACAACACCTAAATAGTTTTTCTATTTTTAGCAGAGATGGGGTCTCACTTTAGCTCAGCTGGTCTCCAACTTCTGAGCTCAAGCAATCCACCTGCCTCAGCCTCCCAAAGTGCTAGGGTTACGGGAATGTACCACTGTGCCTGGCCTAAAACTATTTTTTTCTAGGAAAAAATCTTGAATACCATGAATCATTGACTACCTTACAAACATCTATTCATATATCCATAACCATTTGAAATATAATTTCCTGAATTTAAACCTTTTATGATACCCTCATTTTTGGTTAATTTCATCACTCAAATTATATAAGGCTCTGATTCTAAAACCATTGGAGCATTTATCATGTAACATCACCAGTATTTGATGGCATTCATCTTTCCCATCAATATTAGAAGCTCTGCGAGATTAAATACTGTACCATAAGCAGCTTTGTATTCTAAGTGCCTTTATCATTGTCTGGTCCATTGAGTAATAAAAATTTACTGAATACAACTATACACAGATGTATGTGATTTATATTTACCTAAGGGTACTGATATTATGTAATAGCTTTATAATATCTTATTTTCTGAATATTTAGTAAGACCTTAATAATTGCCAATGAAAACTTCATTTTCCCTCGGCCTGTTCCAAATAATTACACAACACTGGACATTTTTTCTGTCAGTGTATTCAAAGTCTTTCGGTTTTAAGAGCACTGTTCTAAGAATTTTCATTAGTTGCCTTTAGGGTTAGTTTTATTTTTAATCAGTAGCACTAATTTCACTCCCAGGTATCCTGAATTATGTGACAAGTTAATTTTAAATCTAGGGCTGTCAATCTTTCTAAATTAAGTTTTAGATTGAGGAATTTGGTAAGGGTCAATCCAGTGGATTTGCTTTGAGGTAAGGAACTGCCCATGGGGAACTAATTAAAGAAAATAAGATTTCCAGCCTCTTCCCTCCACCCTGCTCCACCCCCTCCCACGATCAGCCACGGTGATCTCAGGGAGTCCTCCTATCTTTAACAGATAGTGCAATAATCAGAATTTTAAGATATACTCCTAGCTACTGTGTGACCTTAAACCAAGTACCAAGGTTTTTTAATACTGCAGTTATCTACTTTTTAAAAGAAAACTACTTTATCATAGTATTACAGGGAGAAATGAATGAAATAATAAGATAACATACATAGCATAAACCGGCACTCGAGAAATGGAAATGTGGTTTCTTAATTTTACTTGTTCTCATTTTTAAATAAAAGTTGTGAAATAAGCCAGGAATAGAACTTCAAACAACACATATTCTTACATATGGAAGCAAGAAAAAGTTGATCTCATAGCAGTAAAAAGTAGAACAGAGGTGACTAGAGCACAGGAAGGGAGAGGCCGAGGAGGATGGTTTGTTGAAGGACACAGAGTTACAGCTGGAGAGATGGAACAAATTCTAGCATTCTGCAGCGTGCAGCAAGACCATCATTAACCATTAAGTGTATTCAAAAGTAACTCAACAAGAGGCTCTGGAATATCCCCATACACAAGAAACGATAAATGTTTGAGATGACAGACGTGCTAATTATTCTGCTCTGAACTCTGCACATTACCTGTATGAAAACAGCATTATGTACCCCACAAATAGGTACAATTACGTGTCAATAAAAAAGACAAATTGTAAAAATTCAGAAAGTACAAAAAAGGCCGGGTGCAGTGGTTCACACCTGTAATCCCAGCACTGGGAGGCTAAGGTGGGTGGATTGCTTGAGCTGACCAGTTCGTGACCAGCCTGAGGAAGAGACCTCGTCTCTAAATATAGCCGGGCATTGTGGCAGGCACCTGTAGTCCCAGTTGCTTAGGAGGCTGAGGCAAGAGAATTGCTTGAGCCCAAGAGTTTGAGGTTGCTGTGAGCTATGACGCTACAGCACTACACCCAGGTTATAAAGTAAGACTCTGTCTCAGAGAAAAAAAAATTAAAAAAAAGAAAATACAAAAAAGTAAAGTATTCTGAAATTTAAGGTTGGATTATTACTAAATGGTTAAAACTGTAAAAATCTGTAAATATTAATATGAATATTTATACAAAAGATAAAAGATGACAAATATTTATACAAAAGATAAAAGATGCATATCTACTAAACTTATTAAGGGCTAGGCAAGTCTTTGGTTTAAATTAAAAGTAACCCTAATTTAAAAAGTTCAAATTGTTTATACTGAGGTCCTTTTAGCAAATATTTCTCAAGAAGAAAACAAAAAATGATTTTTCCACCTGGAATAGTTTATCAACTGTATTAAGAAATTTTAAAATTAGGAAACTAAAATTTTCCTCTCCAGTTCCCTCTGTATGTTTGAATGTAAAA
>NW_003852533.1:2254-3736 GCF_000181295.1 Otolemur garnettii | reverse complement strand
ATATATTTTGCAGAAACCTAATTGAGTGAAATGGGCATAAAATATTGTATGTTTAAAGTCCTTTCATGGTAGATATAGAAGTACTTTAAAAAAATATCATTAAGGACTCTGCTGGGGAATTCTGGCCCTAAAATTTCCCCAGCAGAATTAGAATACTAGGTTTTCTTTAATGTACATGATCTGCCTGATTGTTTAAGAATATGTTTTCTTAGTCAATGCTAATTGACTTTCTATCAAGTAATAATATTTGAAAAGCAATGACTACTCGAGCTCAACACTTCTTTACCAATGATTTTAGTGTGCAGAAAATTGGTTAATAATCAGTCTGATGGAGCTTTCAGCTTGAGGTTTTTAGTGTAGGCTTTCCTAATTAATATTCTGCTATTCTTGTTGTTTAAAAATAGTTTATGCTCAAACATTCATTTTTGAATGAGGGCTATGACAATTTAATTAAAGTTTAAACTCTAGTAGCTGTTGAAGATCATACATAATCCAATTACTCTTTATTCAATTAGTTTAATAGCAAACCACTTTGCTATAATTACTCTGAATCCCTTGATTTTTTCTTCTCAGCTGTTTATCAATGGCTTGTGAAATATCTTAGAGGAAATCATATTGGTACATAATTCTCAGCAATCTCAGTTAGAATTAATGATTAAATAATATTTAATTACCAAGAATTCTCTACCTTTACATTAGTTAGAAAAAGAGATAGTGAGAATACAGTTAAGAGAATTTCATTTATTCAAACTTTAAAGATTTGGAATTTCTTATTTAACAGCACCACAAACCCAATTTTCTAAACCATAAAAATGGAATTAAAACATTGTGTCAAGGGGGGAGGGTCAAGATGGCCGACAGGCACCAGCCTCCTACAGGAGCGCCCATCCAGAGGGAAGGATAAGGTCTGGAAAATACCCAGTGAAGTTGAAGATGAGAGCCCAGCTGAGACAGAAAAGTGTTATATCTGCAGGACACCTCTGCTGAGGCAAGTTGAGACTCCAAGAAGGCAATCTACAGATACATAATGCATCCCAAAGGAAAAGGGTCTATCCCCTCCCCCAAGAAAGTTGTGTTTGTCTCTTTGTTTTCTCTTCATCTGCTCCTGTAAGTTTTATACAGGCGAGCAGTGAACGGAGCACCTATTATCTCACCCCACATGTGAGAGCTACAAGAAGGGGGGTCTACTCCCCTAGAGGGACCTGTTGAGATTCCAAACACTCTCTCGTCAGACAGAAAAACTGAACAAACATTTTCACTGCCATTTTGAATTTCTAGTCCATCTTTCCTCCCTTGCCTACAGAGACAGTGATGGGGGCCCAGAAGCAACATCCACCACCCCTGTGGGACCAAGCGCCCAGTCCTGACCCTGCAGATGGAGACCTGCTAGAGCTGTGTGCATTCCATGGGTGGTGGTCAAGTTCCCCGGTCCGGGCACCTGCTCCAGGCAGGCCCAGAACTGCCCGCTAGAGCCGTGTGCTC
>NW_003852533.1:0-1218 GCF_000181295.1 Otolemur garnettii | reverse complement strand
CTGCAGATCTCTCTTCTGAAACCTTTTAGGCTAGAAGAGGGTGGTCATTGACTTTTAATCTCCTAAAACAAAATAACTTTCAACCCAGGATCCTGTGTCCAGCTAAACTGAGTTTCATTTATGATGGACAAATTAAATACTTTAATGACATTCACATGTTGAAGAAATTTGCTATAACTAAACCAGCTCTCCAGGATATTCTCAGACCTATCCTCCATAATAACCAGTGCAATCATCCACCACAAAAGTAAACTCACTCAGAATCTTTATGTCAAATTCCAACTTCCACAGTGGTGAAATGATTAAAAATGTCCTCTGGACTTTCAAAAAACTCGACACCCAAAATTTTACAAGGCTTATCAATATTCTCAATGATGTGAATGTTTTAAATTGTCCTCTGAAGAGGCACAGGTTGGCTGACTGGATACAAAGACTCAGGCCAGATATGTGTTGCATACAAGAATCCCATCTTACCTTAAAAGATAAATATAGACTCAGGGTGAAGGGATGGTCATCTATATTCCAGGCTCATGGAAAGCAGGAAAAGCAGGTATTGTAATTTTATTCACAGACACAATAGGATTTAAACCAACAAAAGTAAGCAAAGATAGGATGGTCACTCTATATTTGTTAAGGGTAATACTCAATACGATGAGATTTCAATTATCAATATCTATGCACCCAACCAGAATGCACCTCAATTTATAAAAGAGACTCTAATAGGTATGAGCAACTTGATTTCTCCCAGCTCCATCACAGTCAGAAATTTTAATATTCCTTTGGCAGTGTTAGATAAATCCCCCAACAAGAAGCTTAGCAAAGAAATTTTGGATTTAAACTTAACCATTCAGCTTTTGGATTTAATAGACAGCTACAGAACATTTCATACTAACAAGATTGAATACACATTTTTCTCATCAGCTCATGGAACATACTCCAAAAGCGACCACATCTTAGGTCACAAGTCTAACCTCAGTAAATTTAAAAATATAGAAATTATTCCATGCATCTTCTCAGACCATGATGGAATAAAAGTTGAAGTCAGTATCAATAGGAATCTGCAGATTCATACAAAAACATGGAAGCTAAATAATCTTATGCTAGATGATAGGTGAATCAGAGATGAGATCAAGAAGGAACTTACCAAATTTTTAGAACAAAACAATAATGAAGACATGAGTTACCAGAACCTCTGGGATAATGCAAAGGCAGTTCTAA
>NW_003852532.1:5325331-5327500 GCF_000181295.1 Otolemur garnettii | reverse complement strand
ATTCTTTTTTTTTTTTTTTGATCTCTACTGATTTTGTTTCTTGAGTTTTGTGTAACTCAGTACTTTGGACCTATGTAATATTGTTTTTCATCCATATGAGAAAGAACATTGTTCTTTTTAATAACAACTTAATCTAAACCCTTTTAAGATAATAAATGTAAAAAGGAAATAATTGACAAATATAAATCTACTTTCATTCTAAGTGTTTTGGAATGAATTAATATAAGGCAGACATAAAAAAAGGATTTATTTCCATAGGGAAAGTCTCAAAATACCACCTTTACTAGTGAGGAAATACATAACACTTTTGTGAAATTGATGTTAATGATAGTGAAAGAAAAATTATCATGGTGATAATATGGATGGCTAAAAATTTGTTTCCACAGTACTTTTTCCTTGAGATATTTTTTATTCACATCTGACAAAGTACTGACAAGCTGAGGAATGAAGCAAACAAATTCCCCTAAGTAATAATGACCCATGTACTACTTTTATTCCAAATATTCTTACATGGAAAATTACTTATTCTATAATATGTTGGTCAGTGAACTTAACTTGAACTCTCACATAAGTGTGAGGATTAGTTAAGAGATTTACTTTGACAAATTTGTATAATTGCCTGGATATTTTTAAATTGTTAATTATTTTAATATTTCATGGCAACATTCTTAGCCTTAGATTTTTGCCAGTGTGGAAATGCAATTTTCCACTGAAAAGAAGAAATAGTACCTGATTTGTGACTATGCTTCTTGTTTTATGTATAGTCTTTATTCTGAGTCAACAAGAGTAGATTGGAATACAAATCTGCATAATTAACTTTTGCTTTGTTTTTAAAGAGAAAATTGCTATGAACACATGAACACTTTGCTAAGCATCTCCGTCATTTTCTCAATATTCACACAAAGCTTAATGAGATACTAACTATGAATATAGGGATAATGGTCAACATAATTATGTCTATTACACCAATTATCCTTTTCTACCTTCATATGAAAGAATAAACATGTTAGTTATTTAAAAGTTGAATTTTGTTAACAAACTTTTATTTAATAGCAATATCAAGAGAAAAGTGTTACAAGTTTAAAAAACTACATTGATAATATAGTTTACATGGATAACCATTCATTAAGTCTGGAAAGAAAACTAGAGGGGAAAAAAGACATTCCTATTCTAACTACTTGTTTTTCTTTTTCCCCACTAGAATTTATTTTGTGTAGATAGGAAAGTGATTTTTTCAACACATCTGAAATAATGTGATCTTACCAAAATGTGGGGATTGTGCCACTCAGAAAAATCATCTCACTGATCTTAATCTCCCTCTACTTTTTAAGGCTGGCCATAACACAAAGTCATTTCCTTCATTTCATTTTAAGACTGAGGCCTTAAAGAAAATCATATTTATCTAGAAGAAGTTTCAAGCAGGAAGAATCAAAGAAAGCTATTTTAGAGTCCTGTGTTCATTCACACAAAGCATCACCTGAACTTGTCTAACAGTATTTTATGTTGTGTCTAAATGTCCATGAAAGTTCTGGGATGATGTCTTGCATGATGTCAAGCAATTATTTTTAGTTAGCTTTTTATTTATTGTTTACTTATTTCTTTTTATCTGATTCATAGTACAGATTCAAATTTTTCCAAGACAGTTCAAAAGAACAATAGTTGAGGAAACCAGTCAGGGATCTGTATTCATGTGTGACTAAAGCACTTCCTTAAGGGCACAGACTCCTCTTAAGAGCAAAGCATATCAGTCAACTTGGCACAATGACAAAACCTGTGTGATGAGGGAAGACATGAAAATTTAAGTATGGCCAAGAGTCTGTCATCTAGAATAGAAGATGTATGAGAAAGGAAATTGTTCTTCCTTGTAGTGTTCCCAGCATGTAGAATATGAATATTTAATGAAAGAGTGTGTGCCTTCCTTCCAACTCCCCATGGAATAATACTTGAATCATGGTGTTTTGTCTGTAGGAATCTGGAAATGGAGAGGCAAAGGAGAGAAGAATTGTGAGGGAGAAAAAACAGAATTATCTTCATTTTAAGGAAAACATGGCTGAGCGCAGTAGTTCATGCCTGCAATCCCAGCTAATCTTGAGACTGAGGCAGAAGAATTGCATGAGGCCAGGAGTTCAAGACCAACCTGGACAACATAACAAGATCTCATCTCTAAAA
>NW_003852532.1:5323995-5324950 GCF_000181295.1 Otolemur garnettii | reverse complement strand
GTTGTGTTCCCTACCAGAGCCACCCACATCCAACAACTGATCAAGACCATACCACGAAGCCTGGTACCCCTGGCTTCAGGCCATATCTGTATCACTGTCCCAGCTTTAGAGACCTCCACAGTACTGGGCAAGGCCTCTGAACTATGGTGGCTCACCTCTTGCCTCTTCGCAGCCTTGCCTCACCTCATTTCATCACAAGTGTAGTTGCTGAGAGCACTCCCCATTAACCCTTAATGCAAATTTCCAGATTATAGCCTGTTTCCAGGGAACTCAACCCAAGACATTCCCTAATAGCATCAAAAATAAAGAGCAAAAGCATTGATTCCACTATACAGAACACATGTTTTTGCTCAAGATCCAAAAGAAATAGATCATGGTGGAACAATAGGCTAAAAAAAAAAAAATTAAAGATGGTAAGAATAACAATCCAGGATAAGACTTTTCAATTAACTTCCAAAGAATGGCATGAAGATCATTTACTGAATATGGCATCAAAGTTTAGACTGAGCCTGTGGTATCATGTGGCTGCCAGAAAGTCCAGTGGAAACTTGTTTCCATGAATGGATTGCCGAGTCCAGGACAAGGACAGTGCCTTAGGTCTGAAATGACCACCCTAGATCTGAAGTATTTTGCTCAGTCCAACATTTTTAAAGGCCCATTGACTAACTTTAGTAAGACACTAGAAGACAAGAGGAAAAAAGTTCAATAAAACAGGTCATATGAAGAATAGTTGAAGAGACTAATAATATGTAATCAAATAAATGCTCTTTAAGATGCCTTGAGACTGGATAAGAATGGAGCGAGGGTTGGGGGATGCAGGAATGTTACCGGGCTATCTTTAAGTATTTGAAGAAATGTCATTTAGAAGAGGGATATAATTTATTCTATGTCATATCAGAAGGCAGAACTATTACTTTAATAGAAGCAATGAATAAAAATACTAGATATATTTTAT
>NW_003852532.1:5321599-5323869 GCF_000181295.1 Otolemur garnettii | reverse complement strand
CCCCGTAGTGGATGGGGAAGGCAGGATAGAGAAGGGGTATACGGTCAACTCCTTTGCCTGCAGCCTCTACTCTTGGCACTTTTCCTAGAAGTTATTCTTTCTGTCAAGTCCCTGGAAGTGCCAAAGTGCCATTCAATTTCTGCTCAGGCCTCTGTCTTCTTACTTTTTAAAATAAGTATCTTGCTCTTTTAAATTCTTTTCTGAATTCTAAATATTTTCCAGCATTAATCCTAGTGTCTCCTTATGGTTGAACTAGACTAAAACCTTCAGAAATCACAGAGGGAATTCAAATACAGATGTCTCCCCTTACCCACACTTCCACTGTCCATGCTTTTGGTTAACTTCAGTCAACCACCTAAAAATATTAGAATCAAAGTTCCAGAAATACTTTATAAGTCCTAAATTGCACACCATTCTGAATTGCATGGGGAAATCTCTGGCCCTGTCCTGCTTGGAACTTGAATCCTCACATTGTTCAGAACATCCACACTGTATCCATTACTCAGCCATTAGTCCCTAGTAGCAATTTGGGTTATCAAATCGACTGTCAAGTTACCACAGTGCTTGTGTTCAGGTCACCCCTATTTTACTGCATAAGGACCTCAAAGCATAAGAATAGTGATCCCAGCAATTCAGACATGCCAAAAAAAGATGCCATAATGTATAAGTAAAAGGCAAAAATTCTCAACTGAAGGAAAAAAAAATACACCATATGCTGAGGTTGCTAAGATTCTTACCAACAAATCTTCTATCTGTGAAATTGTGAAGAAGAGAAAAAAATTCATGCTAGTTCTGCTGTTGCACCTCTAACTGCAAAGTTATAGCTACAGTACAAGGTAAGTGCTTAGTTAGAATGGGAAAGGCATGACGTGTGTGTGGGTGGAAGACATGAACAAAAATGTGTTCTGATTGACAGCAAGTGGGAGCAGAGCTATCAGCAGTTTCAGGAATCCACTGGTGGTCCTGGAACTTATTCTCGGAATACTGAGATTTTACGTGGTTCTACTTAACTTTATTGCTTCCTCTAATGCTGGACACTTAATGAAATCTGCACCAAGACAAACATGAATCCCCTCCCGCACCCACAACACACTAAGAAAGAGTTCTGCCTGAGTTGCAGTCTCTTTTACATCCCTTCCAGGAACCTATTCTCAGGCTAGTTACCATATATGTATAGCTGTGGATTCTAACACTTTTTTGTGTGCAAGAAAAAAAAAAAGTCTTGGTTATGGACCTTTGTACCTTTTGAAGTACACTCAGAGTACATCACACTTTCTGGGCAAAGTCTTATCCCGATAGGGATCGGACACCCAATGAATGGAGATGACAAAAATGTTAGTTTTCACTGGGCCTCTTTTTTCCTTTCTTTAAGATTTTACTATTAAAACTTCTATCATTCGAAAGTACCTCCTTAAGAACAGCCACCAAATCTGCTCAGGGTCTTCAAAGTATGTTTTGGGTCCCCTAATGGGGGCTCCCCCTGCTGTGTTCCCCTAGGGCGTTAGTCTGCACCTCTCAAGCCACACCAGCCTAATGACAAGTACTCAGGTACACATGCAGGAAGGGAGGGAGGGGGGACACTTGAGCTTTATCTTCAGGACAAAATGAGTGACAGAAGGGCCTTCCTATCCACCTGATCTGTGTAAAAAGCGAAGCCAAATTATTTGTTTAAATTTGAATATGTATAGCAGTGCAGAGAACCAAAAACAAATTCATGAGAGAAGTGAAATTGGCAGAATGGCCCCGCATAGTTCTGTTATTCCCAATTGAAGAAGTATAAAGGAGAAAAAAGACATTCACGGGAGGGGCAGCCCTGCTCTACAAACAGATGAATTTCAAAATCCATTCAGAATCCAAATGTTTTCCCATGAAAACAACCATATATAATATATGTTTGTTTTCTAAAGAAATCCACAAAGGCTTTTTTACTTTTTAATCTACTGTGAACCTGGATGTGGTACTAATGTTATAAAACTAAAAAAAAAAAAAAATTAGGTATATTCCCAGATGACCAAAAATCGCATTACAACAAAGATATTTGTATCAGAATGTTTACTGCAGCCCAATTCATAATTGCCAGGCCATGGAAGAAGCCCGAGTGCCCATCGATCTACGAATGGATCAAAAAACTGTGGTATACTGTATAGTATATGGAATACTATGCAGCCATAAAGAAAGATAGAGACTTTACATCCTTCATGTTCACATGGATGGAACTAGAAAATGTTCTTCTGAGCAAAGTATCACAAGAATGGAAGAAAAAGTATCCA
>NW_003852532.1:5316442-5320309 GCF_000181295.1 Otolemur garnettii | reverse complement strand
GAATCTGGAAAGCGAGGAACATACAAATATTCAGGCCATAGCATGGAGTATTGGTCATATTTTTCCTACATTTCCATTATTTCATTTTTAAATCTAATTATCTTCCTAAATCATACTGCTGAAGCATACGTCATACTGCTGAAACATACAGCATACTGAATCATATATACTGAAAACATAAATCATAAGCACAGGATGAACTAGGAAAATTAAGAGTGAGGGAGAAAAGGTCTTTCAGTTATTAAAGAAAAAATTACTCAATGACACTTGTCAAAGCACAATAAGAAAGACTTTATTTAGGACCATTGCAAAAGGCACAGGGATCACTGCAATGGGGTGTTTCAGCCAAGGAGAGAAATTATGCTCTCTGTAAATATAGCATGGACCAGTGAAAATTCATAGCCAAGGAGCAGGATGGGGGTCAGTGGATGGAAAATTACTAAGAGGAAGCATCAAGAGTAAGAAGGATTCTGACTAAACTGACCTAACAGGATTCTAGCTGAAGATAGGCCTGGGTGATCAGGCATCACCTGAGGGTTGGTGGAAGATGAGGAACCCAGTTAGGCATCAAGAGTTATCAGATATTAAGAGTTGAGAGTTCTTGATAAATTTGGATTTTACAAGAAAGCCTAACTAGAGTTTAGTCAAACAAAGTATCTCTGTTACAGTCAAGCTGGTATCAAGCCTACAGTAATCTAGGGGTTATTTTTGTTAAGTGTAGGGGTGGAAAAGGTATGATTGTCTTTCCTCACCCAGGATAAGAGTCACAAATGACACTCATGTAACAAAAGACAAGTTAATAGAGAAAAATATAACAAATTTATTTAATCAAAGTTTATGTGACATGGAAGCCTTCAGAAATGAAGATTCAAAGACCCAGGTAAAACTGTCTACTTTTATGTTTAAGTTCAATGAAGAAAGGACAGCTTAAGAAAGGGTATGACCTACTGGGGGATACCTGAGGGGGATCTGCAACAATCCTCTCTCTTCATGTTATTCTTAGACTCTCTGTGCAGTATTCCTGCTGCCTCAGTATGGCACAGGACCCCTCTAGAACAAGGGTCTCATTACCTACTATCCAACAAGGTAAGTAAAAGAATTTTTTTATGGCCAATGCCTACATAGAAAGATAGAGGAAGGTTAGAGTAATGTTCTAGGTCTTATGTCTGGCTTTGTGTGGGGGTTGGGGGGTGGGGAGAAAGGTTCTAGTTTCCATGACCCACCTTGGGAAATAGGAATTCTGATGTCTGTGACTCTCTTGAGAAAAGAAAAAGGAATAGAAGGTCAGAGAGAGACTGCTTCTGAAGCTGCTTCTTAAGTCTTCTAGTCTTCTTCAGTTCAGAGTATTCACCATGCCATAGTACCATACTTTGGGGTATTATTTTCTGACCCCCAACATAGCAGTTAGCTTTGCTTCATCTACTATATAAGCATTTTTGTCTCAAGAAAAGTCCTGAATTTGAATACTTGTAGGTAAAATATTTAAGAGAAAAGTTTAGAAGAAATAAAGCTTAATATTTTAAATCAATTAGTATTCCTGTCTAGCCACCAGTAATGGAGATTTCACCTGCTGCTGATGTTCCCTTTGGTTTTGGAAGCAGCTTTGTGTGAATGCAAAGGGTTTGCAGAATGGTCTATTAAGAACAGTTCACAGGGAGAAAGCACAACCAGGAGAGTTTATGAATATGAATGGGCAAAGACAGAGTTATCTGAATAATACAAATGAGATACCTCGACCCTTCAGCTTTGGAAAACAGAAGGCAGCAAAAGAGGATCCTCTCAGCCTAAGTACTCAATCCTTAATTAAATAGGCAGGGCAAAATAGACAGCAATTGAAAAATGGAAAACTATAGAGCATAAAGAATTAGTATACCACCTTATGTGATCTACTAAAGTTCTACATGAAGGAGAAATGAGATAGACTTAATGACATCTGGTTTAATTTGTTAATGCTTTACCACAGGGAGATGCTTTGTGTGAGTATATTTTCTAGATAAAACATGGGAGGAATCAAGAAAGAGTAAACAGTTGAAACGTCTCTTTTTTTCCAAATTCAGATAAAAGATAATGCTATTTTCAAAGAGATGATTTTCTCAGTTTAAAATCGGTACTTTATCACTCTATGTCATGTTTCTAAGACAATGTATCCTAGTGTCAAATGGAGGTACCAAGACTCCATGAACTCAGCAACCCTAAAACAGAATGTGGGTCCCACTATAGCCCCAGCAAGTTTCTTCTTGAGCAAAAAAATAGCTTTGCTATTTGTTTGTGTAAATAAACAAAGTGTTCTAAGTGTTCAAAGTGTTTAAGTGTTCTAAATAATAATCTTTTTTTATTTTTTGAGACAGAGTCTCACTGTGTCACCTCAGGATAGTGTGCAGTGGCATCATCATAGCTCACTGTAGCCTCCAACTCCTGGGCTCAAGTGATTCTCCTGCTTCAGCCTCCTGAGCAGGTGGGACTACATATGCATGTCACTCTACCCAGCCCAATAATAACCTTTAATGTGTGGGTATACGCGATTTGTATACACTCATTTATTCAGCAAACATTTGTTGAGTATTCCCTGTGAGCTTGGCATTGAGGATGAGCTCCTATCTTAGTCCATTCAGTTTTCTATAACAAAATATCATATACTTGGTAGCTTATAAACAAGATAAACGTGAAGAGTCCAGCAGACGCAGTCTCTGATGAGGGTCCACTTTCTGGTTCATGCACAGCACCTTCTTGCTGCGTCCTCAACTGGTTGAAGGGGTAAGGGTCTCTCTGAAGACTCTTTTATAAGGGTACTAATCCCATTCATGAAGGCAACACATCATAACCTAATCATCTTCCAAAGGCCCCCTTTCCTAGCACTATCACCTAAGGAATTAGGATTTCAACATATGAATTTGGGGGGAGCGTAAACATTCAGTCCATTGCAGCTCCCATTAAAGAAATGCATGCTATGTGCTCATTATATGTCTTAAATTATTTCTCACAATTACAAGTGAGGCATCAAAGCTACTCTTCCCACATTCTCATGCTTATTTTTAATGGGGCCAATTTTAAAACCCAAGTTTGATTTCTTTTATTTTTTGTTATTTTTCACAAATCCACTTTATTAACAGTTACTATAATGTAAACCTATAACATCTTTATTTAAAAGAAAAAAACACCCTTAGTATATTTAGTACACCTTTTTTTTTCAATTTTTAAAAATGTCAATATATTTAAGGTGTATAGGTGGTTTTTTATGACACAGATGAATTGTATGGGGTGAAGTCAGAGCTTTTAATGTATCCATCACTCAAATAGTGTACATGCATTTGATAGGTAGTTTTTGACCTCTCATTCCCTCTATCCTGGTCCCTTCCTAGTCTCCCAAGTCTATACTACTACTTTGAAGGACTGTGTATACCTGTCTTCTAGCTTCCACTTATAAGTGAGTACATATAGTATTTGTTTTTCCACTCCAGAGATACTTCACTTTGGATAATGGCTTCCAGTTCCATCCAAGTTGCTACAAAAGATACTATTTCATTCTTCTTTATAGCTGAGAAGTATTCCATGTTATATATTTATACCACATTTTCCTTCTCCATTTACATGTATATATCAGTTTATGGGCACTTAGATTGATTCCATATCTTTTCAATTGTGAATTGTGTTTCAATGAACATGTGAGTACATGTATCTTTTTGATATAATGACTTCTTTTCCTTTGGCTAGATACCCAGTAGTGGGATTGCTGGGTTGAATGATAAGTCTACTTTCAGTTCTTTGAGGACTCTCCATACTGCCCTTGATAGAGGCTATACTAATTAACATTCCCATCAGCAGTGTATAAGCATTCACTTTTCACATCATCTGTGCCATCTATTTTTT
>NW_003852532.1:5310618-5316182 GCF_000181295.1 Otolemur garnettii | reverse complement strand
TGAGCTATAGGCGCCGAGCCCTGACTTTTTTCATAATGCCCATTTTGATAGGGATGAGAGTGTATGTCATTGTGATTTTAATTTGCATTTCCCTGATGATTACATAAATTTGTTCACATGTCTATTGGCAATTTGTATATCATCTTTTTAAAAAATGTCATTTAACTGCAAGATGGCAGACTAGAGATATTGCTTTAGCAGCCACTTATGGGGACACCAAAGAGAAAGGACTCTAGCCACCTCTGGCTAGGGTTCCCTGCCTAGAAACATCACTTTGGGGGCACAAAAAAATAGTAGGGGACTCCAGAAGCCAACAAGGAGCTCAGGAGCAGTAGAAGACTGGCACAGAAGGTATCCCTGAAGGGGAAGAAGAACATCCCAAAGGAATGGAAGCCCTACTAGAGGATATCTTTTGTTGTTGTTGTTTTTGTTGTTGCAGTTTGGCCTGGGCCAGGTTTGAACCCACCACCCTTGGTATATGGGGCTGGCGCCCTACTCACTGAGCCACACTTGCCACTCAAGGATATCGTAAATGAAATTTCCTAAGTGTCACTAAAGATTCTGATACATTCCTTTCAGAGGAATATCAAACCCTAGGTCATCTCAACACAAACAGAGCATCTCCAAACCACATTGTAGTGAACCTGTTCAAAGTCAAGATGAAAGACAAAATTCTGCAAGCAGCCAGAAGAGCCAGATGACATATAGGAAAAGATCCATCAGGGTGATAGAGTACTTTTTGGCTGAAACCTTTCAAGCCAGAAGAGAATAGTCATCTACCTTTAACATTTTGAAACAAAACAATTTTCAGCCCAGAATTCTGCATTCTGCTAAATTAAGCTTCAAAATTAATGAAGATATCAAATCTTTTACTGACATGCAAACATTGGGGGAATTTTCCCCAATAAGGCCAGCTCTACAGGAGATACTCAGACCTTTTCTCCACACTGACCATCACCATGGAACACTAGCAAAATAAAAGGACAAACTAATTTGCACAATGGTATACAGGATAAAACTAAGCAATGGACTTTCATCAAATAAGATGAATAGAACTCCACCATACTTATCAATTCTCTCAATAAATGTAAATAGCTTGAATTCCCCACTAAAGAGGCCCAGGATGGCTGAGTGGATAAAAAAAGCACAAGCCTTCTAGCAATTTCCTTGTCACAAGAAAACACACCTAACCTGGAAGGACAATGCAAGATTCAGGGCGAAGGTTTAGAAAACAATATTTCAGACAAATAAAATCAGAAGAAAGGATGGGGAAGTCACAATCTTATTTTCAGATTTCAGTGGATTTAAAGCAACTAAAAGTAGGAAAGACAAAGATGGTCACTTCATAATGGTCAAGGGAACAATACAACAAGTGGATATTTCAATTTTAAATATTTATGCAACCAAATTAAATGCTCTCAGATTTATGAAATGGACCTTAATTGGTCAAAACAATATGATGTCCTACAATACCATAATATTTCAGGACTTTAACATTCCTCTGACAGAGCTGGACAGATTCTCTAAACAGAAGTAAACAAAGAAACAAGGGACTTAAATGTGACCCTAGAACAACTGGACTTAATAGACATATACAGAACATATCATCCCACAGCTAATGAATATACATTCTTCCAAGCATCCCATAGGTCATACTTCAAAATAGATCATATCCTAGGACACAAATCAAACCACAACAACATTAAAAGAATTGAAATTATACTTTTTATCTTTTTAGGCCATGAGACAATAAAGGTAGAACTCAACTCCAATATGAATTTTCATCCCCACACAAAGGTGTGGAAACTAAAAACCTTATGCTGAATGACAGTTGGGTCAAAAACAAGATAAAGGAGTAAATTAGTAAATTCCTCAAACATAACAATAATGAAGTCACAAGCTACAAAACCCTGTGGGATACTGCAAAGGCAGTCCTAAAAGGGAAATTTACTGTATTAGATGCTTACATACAAAAACAGAGAGCACATCAACGACGTAATAAAGCATCTCAACAAAATGGAAAAGGAAGAATGATCCAATCTCAAACCTAGCAGAAGAAAAGAAATAACCAAAATTAAATCAGAAACAAATGAAATTGAAAACAAGAGAATCATTCAAAAAATTAATAAAACAAAAATTGGCTCTTAGAAAAGATAAATAAAATTTATAAACCTTTGGACAATTAACTAGAAACAGCAAAGTAAAATCTCTAATAACCTCAATTACACACAAAAAACAGGGAAATAACAACAGATACCACAGTGATACAAGAGATTATTTCTGACTACTACAAAAAACTCAATGTCCAGATATTTGACAATGTGGAGGAAATGGACAAATATCTGGAATCATACTATCTCCCTAGACTTAACCAGAAAGAAATAGATCTCTTGAACAGACCAATATCAGGCACTGAGATAGCAGAAATTTAAAAGTTTCCAACAACAAAAAAGCCCTGGACCAGATAGCTTCACACCAGAATTCTGTCAAACCTTTAAAGATGAGCTTGTACCTATACTATAGAACCTATTCCAAAACATTGAGAGGGAAGGAACCTTCCCCCAACATATTCTATGAAGCAAACATCACCCTGGTACCAAAACCAGGAAAAGATTCAAATAAAAAGAATCACAAACCAATTTCACTAATGAATATTGACGCAAAGATAGTCAACAAAATCTTAGCCAATAGATTGTATCTACACATTAAAAAAATTATACATCAGGATTAAGTAGATTTCATTCCAGGAATGCCAGGGGGTTTAATGTATTCAAACACATAGATGTAATTCACCATAATAATAGAATCAACAAAAACTGTATGATCATCTCAATAGATGCAGAAAAAGCATTTGACAAAATTCGGCATCCTTTTCTAACAAGAAGCCTTAGGAAAATAGGCATAGATGACATATTTCTTAAACTGATTAAAGCCATCTATGAAAAATTCACAGCCAGTATCATACTGAATGAAGTAAAACTGAAAGCTTTTCCACTTAGAATTGGAACCAGACAAGGATGTCCATTATCACCACTATTATTCAACATAGTTCTAGAGGTTCTAGACAATGCATTCAGGCAAGAGAAGGAGGCTAAGGGCATCTAAATGGGGGAAGAGATCACACTGTTGTTCTTTGCCAATGATATGATCTTATACTTAGAGAACCCCAAAGATCAACCACAAGACTCCTGGAAGTGATCAAGAAATATACTAATGTCTCAGGATATAAAATCAAAGTCTACAAGTGAGTAGCCTTTGTATATGCCAATAACAGCCAAGTTGGGTAGTAAATCAAGGAGATAATTCCCTTCACAGTGGCTTCAAAGACAATGAAATACCTAGGAATGCACCTAATAAAAGAGGTGAAGGATCTCTACAAAGAGAATTATGAAACCCCGAGAAAAGAAATAGCAGAAGATATTAACAAATGATAGATAATACCATGCTCTTGGTTGGGAAGAATCAACATTTTAAAAATGTCTATATTACCCAAAGCAATATACAGATTTAATGCAATTCCCATTAAATTGACATCAGACTTTTAAGAACTGCAGAAAATAGTTCTTCATTTTGTTTGAAACCAGAAAAAAAACCTGGTATAGCCAAAAACAATTCTTAGTAATAAAAGCATAGCTGAAGGCATCACTCTACCAGACTTTAAGTTATATTACAAGTCCACAGTGATCAAAACAGCATAGTACTGGCAAAAAATAAAGACATAGACAAATGGAGAAAATAGAAAACAAAGAGATGAAACAAGTCTGTTATTGTCATCTGATCTTCAATAAACCAAACAAAAGTATATAGTGGAGAAAAGAATCCCTATTGAATAAACGGTGCTGGGAGAACTGGATTGCCACATTTAAGACTGAAACTGGACTCACATGATTCACCACTTACAAAAATTGACTCAAGATGAATAAAAGATTTAAATCTAAGATATGAAACAATAAAAATCCTAGAAGAAAATGCAGGAACTACTCTAATGGATGTTGGCTTGGGGAAAGATTTTGTGACACTTGCAACAACAAAAATAAACAAATGGAACTTAATTAAACTGAAAAGCTTCTACACAGCTAAGGACACAACAATTAAAGCAAACAGACAACCTCAGAATGGAAAAAGATATTTTCATGTTATCTGAAAAAGGGTTGATAACTAGGATCTATAGAAAACTCAGATTAATCAACAAAAAAAGAGCAAATGAGTCTATCGATCACTGACTAAGCAAGAAACATGAACAGAAACTTTTCCAAGAAAGATAGACAAATGGTTAACAAACATATGAAAAAAAAGCTTATCATCCCTTATCATCAGAGAAATGCAAATCAAAACCACCCTGAGATATTACCTAACCCAAATGAGAATAGCCTGCATCACGAAGTCCCAAAATTTCAGATGCAGGCATGGATATGGAGAGAAGGGAACACTTTTACACTGTTGGTGGAACTGCAAACTAATACAGCCTCTTCAGAAAGAACTATGGAGAATCCTCAAAGAACTCAACTGCAATCCTACTAGTAAGCATTTACCCAGAAGAAAAGAAAATCATTTTATCATGAGAACATTTGCACTAGATTGTTTATTGCAGCTCAATATACAATTACCAAGATGTGGAAACAACCTAAAAGCCTATCAACCCAGGAATGGATTAACAAGCTGTGGTATATGTATACCATGGAATAGCATTCAGCCATAAAAAGATGTAGATTTTACATCTTTTGTATTAACCTGGATAGAGTTGAAACACATTTTTCTTAATAAAGTATCATAAGAAGGGAAAAGTAAACATCCAATGTACTCAATATTAATATGAAGCCAGTAGATGAACTATTACACACCTACACAAGAGAAAAAATTCAATTTAAGATGAGGGGAGGGGAAAAGGGAAGGGGGAAAGAGGGGTGAAGGGAGGGAGATTGGTATTCTCCCACTTAAAAGGCATAATGTGGGAGTATATGGCACACCTCTTGGGAGCAGAACACAACTATAACAGGGACTTTACCTAACAAATGCAAACATTTTAACTTAATTCTTTATATCCCAAATTAACCTGAAATTAAAAAAATTCATGTCTTTTGCCTACTTTTTGATGGGTAAAACCCAAGTTTGATTTCAAATTCTATGATCTTTCTATGATGCCAAAGTGCTTCAAAAATGTCCATAAAAAGAGATAGTTCTTGGATTGCACTGCTGGGACTCAGACTATGCAAGGATGCAATTGGAAAGTATGTAATTTTTAACAGAACTCAGTTTGATAGCTTTGAACTCACAGAATTGATGTCTTTAAGCCTCAATTTCTTCATCTATAAAATGGGGATACTAACCACTACTGTCATGTGATAGATATAGGTTATATGAAATATTAGGGTAAATTTATTATTTTAGAACTCAGTAGTAACAGGAATTCAGTAAATGTCAGCTATTATTCTACTCTAAAATAGATGGAGACTCCCACAGGTTTCATGCTATAGTGCCTATTTCAGGCTTTTACATGTACATTTTGAAGGAGGAAATACATTATTTTTATTTCTTTATATAGCTTTGCTTCTGAAGTCTCTGGG
>NW_003852532.1:5308161-5309641 GCF_000181295.1 Otolemur garnettii | reverse complement strand
CCTTAGCCGGTTGAGCTATAGGCGCCAAGCCGAATTGGAACTTTTTAAAAATGCTACGGGATGTGGGACAATTGTTAAAAATCAGGACTGTCCTGCCAAAAGCAGGACATCTGGTCACCTTAGCTTAAGCGATTCTCTTGCCTCAGCCTCCCAAGTAGCTGGGACTACAGGTGCTCTCCAAACACCTGGCTATTTTTTGTTGCAGTTTGGCCAGGGCCAGGTTCAAACCTGCCACCCTTGGTATATGAGGCTGGTGCCCTACTCACTTGAGTCACAGGCACCGCCCAATGGCTTGATATTTTTATGGCTTGATATTCTGGGTATAATTTTCACAGGCTATAATATCAGATAGATAAGCGTACCTTCTTCTTTTAAGTTGACTTTAAATTTAAATTTTTCAATAAATGGACTTGTTTTTCTCAAACTTCTGTTTTCCCCTGATGGCAGAAAATTTGATTCACTCATTTTTAGGTAAATGCAAATTCATGGATATCTTAGTTAAATTAGGGTCTTGGCAATCTTAGTCCTTCAGGGTCCTTAGTCCTTCCACCGAGCAGTGGGATTGCTGGATCAAATGGTTTTCTTCTGCCTCTTTCCATGAGTCTGCTTCATTCTTCTTGCTCTCAATCTGGTTTTTGGTTTAATTATCATGTACCTGGTCCAGAATAACTGCTCCAACTCCTACTCTCTATGACTTTTCAGCTCAAACCCTATTACTGTCTTAAGTTATCTCCCAAGCTCTTAGTATAAAAATCTTACCAGAGTGAATCTGACTTGTTGAGCTCATCTGTTACCCCAAGGCTTCATGAGCTGACCATCCATAGAGGAATGGTCTTTGGGTTAGTTATCCATTTCTATGCCAACTAGCTGTTGTTGTGGCAGCTACCCTAAAACACATCTCTACTACTCTTTCATTATAGAATAAAAGTTGTTAAAGATATCACATGCTAGAAGTAAAAAGAAAAGAGAGTGTTCTTATTCAAAACACTGCTCTTAAAAAAAAAACAAAAAACACTGCTCTTACCCAAGACTTTAGAGGAAATTACTTTTGATCACCCCAGAAGCCATTCTAGAGTTTTTCTAGAAACTTAATGACAGCATAGAACTATTACATACATTATTTCCATCTTCCAGAGATTCCCAGTGATAGAATATCTACTAAGAGAAGGGAGGAAGCTTAATATATATGTAATCATGTTTAATATTTCATTATATAGCACATTGTACAGATAAGGACATTAATTTATTTTTCTTTCAAGTAGTATTTTCTGTGCAAAGATATCAGCTGGGTAGCTTAGAAAAGCTGTGGGATCAGTGAGTTGTCCTAATACATCACTGGAGAATAAGAGAGAAGACATCAAATGTAGATAAAGGAAGGCCAAAACTACTATAAAATTTTATTTCATACTGACTCAGGCTGAGAGAAAGGGTTCTCAAAACCTTTTCATGGCTTGGTGCCTGTGGCTTAAGTGGCTAAGGC
>NW_003852532.1:5296266-5307849 GCF_000181295.1 Otolemur garnettii | reverse complement strand
GTGAAAAGGACAGTTTCTAGAATATTATCTTTGAATTTGCATGACTTCTTATTGGATAGCATTTGTGCTAAACTTATTTTTTCTGTTTTAAACATTAAATTGATGACATACATACATAATGAAAAATACGCTATAAGTGAAGAAATTTTTTCTAAAAATGTAAACAATAGCAAATAAAATAGCAATAAGAAAGATCCAAGAAAATTAGAAAGGAGAATTAACAGAGCAAACCACAGTGGACAAATCGATAACTCAAAACAGGGTTCTTAAAATGCTAGGTAAATATTTTCTCATATAAGAACACCTGGGAATCTTACAGAGTGGTTATACTTAAAGCCTTGATGGCCAATTGTATCAGGAGAGAAAAGGAAAAAAAAGCAGCTGTAGGAACAGGCATGCCTTGGCTACAACCAGTCAGATCATCTTCAACATAATTATCATAACTTCATTAAAGTTATTCCTACTTGTATTTGACTTTTCTTTGTTTGTTCATTTGTTTTAGAGACAGAGTCTCACTCTGTTATACAGGCTGGATTGCAGCAGTGTGATTACAGCTCACAACAACCTCAAATTCCTGGGCTCAATTTTCTCACCTCAGCCTCCCCAATAACTGGGACTACAGGTGTGTGCCACCCCACCTGGCTAATTTTTTTGTTTTTTTCAAGAGACAGTCTTGCTCTGTTGCCCAGGCTGATCTTGAACTCCTGTTCTACAGTGATCCTCCTGCCTTGGGCTCACAAAATGTTGTGATCACAAGTGTGAGTCACCACACCATCCTGTATAATTTCTTGACTAGTAAGTGAAATACATAGTGGTAATTGCTAGAATCAGAAAAGAAAGTTATTGGGTATGGAAAAAGCCATGGAAACCAAAAAGGCACATGCCAAGATCTGATGCAAAGTTGTTCAAGTTTGTTTGGGGGAAGGTAGATGTTTGAACATATTTCCTGTGCTTTAGAAATACTGCTTTCCTTTTTCATCATTGCATTTCCCATCTGTAAAAATGATTATAGAAATGTATTTGCAAGATGGCCACAATCTGCCATCTGTGTATAATCTGTATATGTAGAAAATACACATTGACACCTTAACACAATGATGACTGTCATCCCTTAGATAGTATACTACCGCACAAGGACATACCACTTGAGGTTGGAGTGATGGTTCAGGTGAGTAGCCTAACTGAGCAGCGAGACACTTGACCATGTGATATTAAACAAGAAGACTTAGAAGTTGCATAATCTGGAATATCTTAAAACCTAAGTGAGACTTGTATATGTGGTGTCCTTGTTTGAGGGAAATCTTTGATGTATGTGCCCATGCTTGTGTAAAACAAACATTTATTGGAAAAAAGTATCCTTTTCCTCCCAAAGGAGCTATTCATAGCTGGCAGAGAAAATTAAATGAAAAAAAGTTACATTTCACCACCCCATGAACAGTGTTGGCTTACATGCAGCTGGGTGATTCTTTCTACACGGTGGCTTCTGGAAGGTATCCTGGGAGGTAAATAACAGAAAAATCTTTGCTTTGTTTTGCTTTACTTCTTTGACTAATGGGAAAATCTTCAAAAAAGTGCTGGCTGCCAACACCATAATGCATCCGTATTTCAAAAGAAAAATTCAACTAAAAAATATTTCATCCTTTCCCCTGGATAGGAAAAACACTCAAAATTCATAGAATTCTAACAGGCCATAGAAGTACTGGCAAAAGAAATGAAAAGTTTGGTTTTTTTTTTTGGGCGTTTTTGGCCAAGGCCAGGTTTGAACCCACCACCCCCAGTATATGGGGCCAGCACCCTGCTCCTTGAGCCACAGGCACCACCCAAGAAGTGATAAAGTTGACTATAAGTAGCACAAACAGAAATCCTTAAAATTAAGGACACCTGAAATGAATTTCCAGGACCCAGATTTGGAGACAAGCAGAGCTTTGTGTACGAGGGGGAAATATGTCAAACTGTGGTCTACGTGAATGGGTTTCAAAGTATGGTCCCTAAGCCAACTAAAAAATATGTATTATTAAACTATATGCATTATTGCTTATATTTTACATTTAACTATTATGCTATATGTAATTTGATATATGTAACTATTATTCTGAACAAATAGAATTCAAAAATTTGAAGATTCCAAATCTATTCTTTATTACAAATACCCCCCTGCAAACTTTTTCACCTCTATTCTTGTCTATGGATAAAAACTTGGGTGGGTCATATGGTTTTTTCAGTTACTGGGAGACACAATAGCAATCCCATTTAATGTGATACTCTTAATTCTCTCCATTAGCTCAAGTTTATTTCAGGCAGAAACCTGTAGCAGGGAGGGGAGTGAGATGCCTGGTCAATGTGCTCCATTCCCCATCCAAAATTTGCCATAGTGTAATAACCAAGCCCCCATCCCCTAAACCCCAGGACTAGTAAGAAAGGCAACCAACTCTTTATACTTGTAAGAAGAATTACTCTTAGATTCAGCCCCCCCAACAAGGGAGGGGAAGTTAAGTCCTGGGAAGAAGCTTGAAGAGAAGAAAGGAAGGAAGGGAGGGCTTGGATTCCAAATTAAGCCCCGGCATTACCCAATTTGTACCCCTGAACTATGAGTTAATGTCTAAGTTACCATGTACTTCCACATTGGATTGTGTAAACCCCTATGACATACCCCATCTTATGATCATAAAGTAATGTACTTGTGATATGTCTTATGATTATGAGCCAATATGTACCCCCACCTTGCGACCCCCTGCTTTAACCCCTGTAATTGGCTTCTGTATTGTGCTAGCTTGCTGAGCATGGTATAAAAGAGCCCTTCACCTGCCACTCAGGGCTGCTGCATGCCCTTATGGTGTCTCAGCCCACCTGCAGGTGTCCAAATTATCAATAAATTTCTATTACCTAATTATACCTGAAGTGGGGTCCATCCTTCTCTCGCATCTACCGTCCCATTTCAGTAGTATCCCCCTCCATTGGATCAGGCTGGCAAGGAAGTTGGGAGGGAGAATAAAGGTCTTTCTAGAGTGGTTCTATTACAGCCCAGCATTGGTGCTTTCTGACCAGAGTGGATAGTCAGGGCTGAACTTCCAACTGCATCATTTCCTCAGGGGTGGTACACCTTCCAACTAACTTTTTCTGTCTTCTACTTCCTCCCTCCCTCCCAGAGTGGTAGAGCTGAGATTCCTACTACCCTGGTCTCCTCATTCTGGCTGGCCTTCCTCTCTGGAAAGGGCTTTATGTAGCTTTTACCTGACTACCGTCTGTAGTGGTCGCCCAGCTAATAGGGACTCATACATCATTTCCACACCAAACCGTGCCCTCACTACCCACTGTCCTCACTCTGCTGTCATGCCATCCCTTTGCCTTCTTCACTGTAAAGTCAACCAGCATGTCCCCAAATTCCAGGAGACATATAGAAGTCTGCATTCAGTCCCCTTTCAAGCCATCCTCATCAGACAAGGTAAAAAAGAACACCTCTCCCCTCCACCCCTCAAGAGAAAGTGAAGGGAAATATCTCACCCTCAACAACTACAAAAATACTTTGTCACTCTCTTTCTTCAGCATTAACTCTTTTATATCCTTTAGGTGTTGGATTATGGGAACAAACCCCAGCTTTTCAATTTCTTTGCAAATTCTGCATGGATTTTTTATTTTATCTTTATGATAAAATGGTTTAGATTGATAAAATGGGATCACTCTTACTAGTGTTTGCCTCTCACTCATTCTAACTCTAGAAAAGCGTTTAACTCCTTAAGCCCTACCTGCAAAATGGTCTTTCCCATCTGTCTGGCTCAAGGACAAGATAGTAGCAAGAGATGTTATGAAATGAGGTGCAAAATTACTTCATAGGCCTTCTGTATAAGGTGAATTCCTAAGCAAAAGAGAAAATAATGCATCAATAATAAATCTAGACATTCTGGTGAGTACAGCTTTTCTACCTATACACAGACATGAGATGTTTTCTAGACAAATCACTGTTCTTTACAGGAAATCCAACTATGAAGTTGATACAAAGAGAATTGCTCCGTGTCAGGTTAACTTGACACACAAAGCCTTAGGGGTGTGTGACTTTGTACAATGAACTTTCAAACAAACTGAACATTGAAACAATAGCACCCAAAACATTTTTCACATGTCACATTTGGATTTTGTATATCAGCCAGTGAGCAATTGTAAGCTTTCACTCTGGAAAGCTGCCTGCCTCTAGTAGTTCCCACCAATAGTGCCAAATGTTCACATGTGCAGCCGTGTTTACTCGGGCAAATATTTCTATATCTACTATCTGTTTATCTCACAATTATATATAAATTAATGCAAAAAAGTTTGTCAGATTGTGCTTGTTGTTTTACAAGCCTCCCATTCCAAGCAAAGGGAATAAAGACACAGATGACTAGAAGAAGGCAAGAGCATGTGTCTCAAATGTGCGAAGGTCAAAAAGCAAGGGAAGGAAAGGATGAGATGAGGTTGGGGGGGTGGGCAAGATAGCGCTGCTCTAATTAGACTTCTGTTGGCTAAAAGAAATAAAGACTTATCTGAGTAAGCAAGGGAGGTTCATACAGAGTGGAATCTTGGAGCAATCTAAGAACAAAGAACAGTCAACCTCCTGGGGTCCTGAACTGGGAAACTATAAGTAACAAAACCTACTCTGTCTGCTTTTGGGGACGCTGTGGCCTCCCCATACACCTGCTTCAAGTTTGTTCACACATAGCTGTGATGGCCACATCATGCTCAGATTTATTTGCTGAGTTGCACTAAACACCAACTGCCAGCTGTCTTCTGTGCACACGTTTTCCCAAGAGTGAGAATCTAATTAGCTAGCACATCTCCTTAAGCCAAGCCACACTGGGAACAGGTCACTGGTCAGCCTCTACCAATACCTTTCTGAGACATGTTGCCTGTTCCTCTTCCAAAGCCACTTGACAAGTGGAACAATTTCACTCAACATAGAACATGGCTGTAAACTGCAGCTATTTTGTGGGGTAAATTTTCCCAGATAAAAATGTATATGCTATATCAACTAATTAACATTTACTTCTTTGATAGTTATGTTGCATGATTTGCAGGAATTTGCTTAATTTTTTTTGATTGATTTTCCCCCCTAGGTTTTCATTTTCTTCCCTATTAATTTTCTTCTTCAACTACCAGACTTTGCTTATTGCTGAAATATGTACACTGCAAACTTCTTCCTGCAGACAATTTTGTCATCCTCCAATACTGCTAAATACTGGCCTCAAAACATGGAGCTCACTTTGAGCAATAAAATCCATTAAACCTAGATCTTCCGTGGAGACCCACAGAGCAGCTTTGCAAATGTACAGCAGACACACGGGCTCCCTTAAGCCCCAGTTATTTGTTGCTTTAATGGAAAAGCCCTTTGAAGTGAATCAAAATGCGATTTGTCAGTGGAAGGGTGATAAAACCCTTAAACTGGCAAAATATCAAAAACCAGGACCTGAAATTGACTTCTTCATGTGAAATTTCTCTTTTATTTTCCCCACAGGGCAAGAAGCCCATGGAGATTACTTGTCAGGCCTCTCTGCTTTTGTCAGCTCCTTCCCTTCTCAACCTGACCAGCCCTGCCTTTTATGGTGCTCTAGAAGGGCTGGCCAAGAAGACAGCTGCTTCCTCGGGGCAGGATGCCAGCACCTTCACGAGTCTGTCCAGATACTGTCCTAGCATGAAGCCTTTCTGCTGGACCACAGAGAGTAAGCAGTAGAGGAAGAAATTCACCTCTGCACTTCAAACACCGCCTGCTGGTGCTCCTGGAAACCACCTATTTAATGGGCAAAGCAAATCACAATTTACCTGTGCAGGCTGCTTGATTAAATACATAATGAGATTAATTATAACGCTTAATATTTGCATGGAGCTTTATGAAACATTATTACAGGCATTGCTATCATCATTACAATGGACACCGTTTAATTCAGCAGCTGCTCTCGGCCAGACATTGTGTTATGTCATTTATACACACATAATTTCATTTAAGGATTTAGTATCCCCAATGGGCTCTGAGACATGTGAACAAGTATTATTATCTCCTCTATTTAATGTGGAAATTCCAGTTTAGAGATGTTTTGTGACTTTCCCAAGGTCACCGAATTTGTACAAAATGATCCCAACTAGAACCTAATTCTTTCAACTCCTTGCCATCTCCTCACTCATTTTTTTATGAAATACTTATTGAACAGCTACAGTGTCCCAAATATATGGTAGGTGCCACAGATAGAGACATGGGCCAGGTTTTATTTAGGAACTATGTCCTGGTTCATTGGTTTTTCTTAAGAAATATTTAATAAGTACTTAATAAATGTCAGACCCTCTGGAAATAGCAGTGAATAAGACAGTTCCTCCCTCAAAAAGCTAAGGGGTTCTGAAATATTATTGTGCATAAAAGTGCCTAGAGAGCTATGTTAAATTCAGTTCAGCATGTTTTAGACCTGTATCCCAGCTAATTTCTATACAGTTTCTCTATAGATCACACTTAGAGAAACCCACATCCAGGGGGTGAAACAAAGGAAGAGGCCATCTCAGCAGAGTAGGGGAAATGCTGCGAAGTGTGAGTACCAGGGTGCAGGGTGCTGACTGAGCGGGGCTCCTGCCCACTTTGGAGAAGGTAGGGTGAGATGAAAATGGAGGCAGAAGTAGGAACCACCCACACTAAGTGGAAAGGGCCTGTCAGTTCAAGCTCTAATCCCATTTAATGGGGGAATGAGCCCTGAAGAGCAATGGTTTTCTTCTTTTGGAGACTGACTCATATAGAAAAAGGATTCTGGAATTAGATGCAACTGAGTCCAAGTAGCAGCTCTGCCATAAAATTCCTATGTCACTTGAGACAATTAAATTCTCTGATCTTTAGTTTTATCATCTGTTAAATGAATAACATCTGTTAAGTGTTTCAGACATGGGCTATAGGAATAGAAATAAAATGGGCACTTAACAAATGACAGCTATTATTATCTCCCTATAAATTAAACTATTTTTCCTGAAAAAAAGTTTTAAACCAGTTTTAATATTTCTCTTACTTTGCTTTATAATAGATAATGTAATGATGATAAGATTGGACTTGTGATTCATCCATAAGACCTCACAAAAGACTAATTTTTCTGTGCTTGGTAGTGAAATGTTCCCATGAACTAAATTTGGCCTGAGGATGCCTCCATACCTTGAGTTCCTACATAACAAACTACTACCTCAGTTAGTAGTAAACAAACTGAAAGCCTAATTTAGGAATGCATCATGAGTATCAGTAACTAGTGGCTGTTTCAGCCAATCACAGCAGCTGAGCTTCAGCCAATCATAGGCTGCCAACCATGGACCATGTCCAAGTTGGGCAAACCTCCAACTGTAGCCAATCCAGCTATTTTTGTACTTCACTTCCTTTTATGTCTATGAATGCCTCCTGATCTTCTTGCTGAACTGAGCTCTCTATACCTCTTCTGGTTGGCTGCCCAATTTGGGAATGAAACTCCATTAAATTGAACTATTCTAAAGTTTTTAACAATAGCACAAGTTAAGAATTTCACTTCCAAGAATTTTCAGCATATACTGTAGATATGAACCACAATCTGTGAACAAGAATATTCATTAAAGCTTTGTTCGTAACATAAAAACTAGAAACCACCTAAATGTCAATCAATAGAGTTAAATATATTACAGTACATTCATATGGAATGGAGGCAAATACTAAATAGCTATTTAAAAAGATATATTTATAATTTTAACACGGAAAAAATTGGAATATATTAAAAACTGTTCCAGAACAGCAGTTAGAATTTGATCCTACTTGTACAAAGAAAAAAACCTTAGACCTGATGAGCAAAAACAGTCTTACTAAAATGCATATACCCTACTTCCTGCCACAAAGTAAACTATATTCCCTACACAATGTTTATTACTCTTATTTTGTGGCAGGAGCTACTTAAAAGGCTTTATGTGTATGATATAATGTAATCAATATGACAGTCCTACAAGTACATATTTTTATTATACGCACTTCATAGATGCTGAATCTGAGGCACAGAGATGTTAGTTTGCCCAAAGTCACACAGGTAGTTAATGGTGTGATAAGATCACAGGGTCCCAGCCAATTAAGTATGAGTGGGGGTATGGTGATTTAACCCCAAGTCCAGCTCATCACAATCTTCCCCATTTTCTCCTCCATGACCCCTTCCAGGTGACCAAAATAGAGTTTAGACCACTGTTCTGAAAACTTGTAATCCTTCTTTTAAAGGGGGTAGAGCTGCTATATTTCTGAGTACCCGAGTGACTATTCACACCCTAGTCATGATACATTTGCAAGAAATAAATTTCTATAATTTTAACTATTAACCATTGGAGCTATTAACTATTTGGGGTCCATTTGTGATAGGTATTGACCTATATTAGCTAACACATATGTATATGTTGCTGTGTCCAAATGTAAACTAAATGATTATTTTTATCTAATTTCTTCACTGCTATAATTCCAATACTAAGAATAGTGCTTGGTAATTAGTAGAACTCAATAAATACTTGTTGAATGAAAAGCCTTAAAAATGTCTATATATATATAACCTTTTTTTTTTTTTGAGATAGAGTCTCACTGGGTCGCCCTGGGTAGAGTGCTATAGCATCATCATAGCTCACAACAACCTTCCACTCTTGAGCTCAGGAGATTCTCATCTCTCAGTTTCCCAAGTAGCTGGAACTACAAGC
The DNA here is from genome assembly GCF_000181295.1 of Otolemur garnettii. NCBI lineage: Eukaryota > Metazoa > Chordata > Mammalia > Primates > Galagidae > Otolemur > Otolemur garnettii. Next base: position 5,299,170 of record NW_003852532.1, on the reverse strand, counting down.
ACCTGCCACAGTGCCCAGCTAGTTTTTTTCTATTTTCAGTAGAGACAAGGTCTCACTCTTACTCAGGCTGGTCTTGAACTTCTGAGCTCAGGCAATCCACCAGCCTTTGTCTTCCAGAGTGCTAGGATAACAGGCATGAGCCATTGTGCCTGGCCATATATATTACTTTTTGAGAATGATTAACTTTGGGAAGTAGGAAGAGGGAAAGAACGGGGGACTTTTACTTTTATCTATACTACTATGCATGGAGTTTAATTTCACAAAGTAGCAGTATATTAACACATTAAGGATGGTACACTTATACGCTGACTCTTAAGAAATGACATTACAAAGGGCAATAACTGGACTTTTCATTTCTTAGACAGTGACAGAATCCAGAGCTAGCTGGATTACTGGTCCAACCCTCTCAGCTGTTCTTAGGCTCTGGAGGAAATGTTGTCAATCACTTTTTGTCACAATCCATCTAGGTGGCATAATTGGCAGAAGTATCAGCACAGCTATGCACCTGTGTAGATAGATTGAAGATGATCTCATCCAGTGAAAGTATCAGTACAAATCTCAGCATCTCTCCTGCCACACCATGAAAGAACATGGTCTAAAAGTGACACCTGCAGATGTCTATTATAGAGAGCTTAGCATCAAAGGAAAGGTCACCAAGACAACTGACATTTTATTTGTTTGTATTCCTATGATCACATCTACTTGACATCAAGATAACTGTTTGAAAGCTGAAAAATCCAACATGGTTTTCTGCATGGTGCCAAGATCTCATTAGATCTCATTTATGTTATTTTTTTTTTCTGGGTTAGTAATACATCCACACACTGATAGCAATATTTGCTCCATGAAAGTAAGAAATTTCATTTATTTTCATAACTTTTGCATTAAAACAAATGCTGGAATGTGAACCAGAAGATTAAATTTCTGCCATTCACAAATTGTGTGACCTTAAGGTAGGTGTGGCCTTAAATCCCTGCTTAGTCTCCTTTGCAGCTTTAAAAATGTTGTAACAGTAATTACATAACAAGAAAGGTCTTTGAAAAGTGCTATAAAAATAAAGGTATTATTAAACACCATCAGCTTGACTGAAAAGTAAAAATAGCACATTATTCCTTTTGTTTTATAATAATAATATCCCACACTAGACTTTAGAAGAGGCCCAGACTTAACCATTATTATCCCCAAATTCCAGCCTAGTATCTGACATATGTAGGCTGCATCAGAAGCTGCATGGGTCAAACAGAGAAGCAGAACCAATATGTGTGACATGAAATAAAGGAACTGAATGTTTTCTCTGCATGTGGCACTAAAGGTTGTTGTAGGTAAGTGGGGACAGTATTTGGGAAAGACAGCCGGATGTGAAGCTGGGTCGAGCAAGGATAAACCAGAACCAGCATCTGTCTCTCATCTCCACCAACCTCGACAACACAGGTGAAACTAACGCCCATTGACATAGAAGCAGGAAATAGAAAACTTGAAGCAGATAAACCAGCAAGAGCTGGAGAAGCTGCTGACCCAGGTGCTGCCCACCTGGCCACCCAGGTAGGCCAAGCAGATCAGAGTGACAACAGGCACAAGCTACCACCCTGACTGGCACACTGCATCAAATCTCAGCACAGAAAGGTGGCTGTGGTTCCTTTTTATCTCCCAAATCTTATGCAGATTTCTCTTAGGGACAACCCTGGTCCTGAAATATAGGGGGATGTGAATTCTGGAAAACAAAACTTCCTTTTTAGTGAAGCTGACACAGTACAAAGCCACCATATAATTCCTCTTCAATACAGTCTTCTTGAATAAATGAATGTTTCAACATATAAACGTAAATACAGTAGAACCTGTATAAGTTGACCACCCAAGGGACTAACTGGTCAACATATGAGGTGGTCAACATAAGGAACTAGGCCTACTATACATGCACATGTAGTGCATGTCCAGTCTCTGAGAATTAGGTCGACTTAAGGAGGTGGTCAGTGCAGAGAGGTGGTAAACTACTGTATTTTAAAGGAGAATTGAATTTGCATGAGATTCATATGGATGTGTGGAACATAAGCTCAACACAGTGTATAGTCATGACCTACAAGCGTGTAGGTTCCTCACATGAGACCAGGAGCCTATTGCTCTGTTATTCCTGTTGTAGGAACTGGAGAGAGGAGCCATTGACAAAGGTGGTCAGGTGACAGAATGGAGAGGTAAGATTTGATAAGTTTCAAAATACTCTCAAAACTAGAAGTAGAGGGGAAGGGACAATGAGGTTTCCACATACCATTTCAGCAGAGGAGTCAGGATCCACAGACCTGGATATAAAGAATGCTATGATTTCCCAAGTCTTACAACTTCTATTATGTTATTATTTGGGGATTTTTTTTCTATTTTCTATAAAACTTTCAAGTAAAAAACAATAGAATTTAGCTTTATTTGAGGTTTAGGAAGGAATGGAGGCTTGGGAATAATTAAACTTTCATTCACTCCAGTATCTCTTACTCTCTTCCTTGTTATTTTTCAGACGTACATACAATTCAGGGAAACTTCTTTATTCCTTTTTGTCTTAACATGACTTTTCATTCCATACTAGGAAATCAGTCAAGAAATGCAGTTACTTTAATAAGAAATACCACAGAAAGGTATTGTGTCAGCCCTTAGAAGCAGGTCATCATCATAGATAAAATTCTGTACTTGAAACACTCCTAATATTTTGATCACAATTAATTGACTGTGATAAAAAATAAGTTCCTTATTTTTTAAGGACCAGAGAGAGAGAGGAGGAGGAGGGAGGGGGTGGGGGAAAGGCAGAGCAGAGGCGGGGGGGTGAGGTTTCAGTGTGTGACACATCTTGAACCCTCAATGAATCCCCAACAATAAAAAAAAGATCCTTTTATTTTACTGTATATACGAACATGCAGTTAG
>NW_003852532.1:5285973-5296062 GCF_000181295.1 Otolemur garnettii | reverse complement strand
CTTGTGAGACAGCTATCATTATTTCTATTCTGTAGATGAAAATTTCAAACAGACTGCCAATGATTTGCCTAAGAATACTTAACTAAAATCAGAATGTATATATGTCTCCATCTCATTCTAAAATGCATATTTCTTTCACTAAACCACATTGCTTTAGTGAAGAAATATCTTATAAATATTCAAGCATATGTTACAATTGTCCACATATGTATTGTTTCATTCAAATGCAGTATCCATAATTCTATTATACATAAGAAGTATCACAATTCCAAAAACCAAGGTTTCCAAATTGCTTCTTCCCAAATTCTGTTTAAGGCTGGATATAGGATTCAAATAACCTTCACTAATGAACAAACATTTTTCCAGTGTTCTTAAAGAGAATTAACATCTGTATGTATGTGAGGTACTCATGAAAAAATTTTTTTAAAAAAGGAAACCAAGAAGCCCTCTCAACACCTGCAGTAAGTATGTGAAAGTGACATTTTCGTCCTTTGTTAATGTCAGCAGCAAGACATTCTAGGTGATGGGGCTTGACATCACTCTGCCTTTGGCTTTGTCCCTGACAGCAACCAGGTTTGTGGCAATCCCTCAGAAGCATGCAGGCTGTGGAGTCCTGTTCTCTGGGGGTGAGCTCTTCCAGGAGGAGCTCAGACACTGTCCCAGCAGGGCCCTCCCTGGGCTCATTGCCTTCTACCATCTAATTCCCCCACAGCCTATCACAATGCCCGTCTCAAACAAATGATTAAAAACCCATTTGATTTTAGAATCCTTTTTACAAATATGAATTACACCTGAAACATAAAATGCACTTTTTATGACAGCTGGTCTTTCTGGCCAATTTAATGCCATGGAATATTCAGAGTAGCCAAATGCCTGACAGAGGCATCTGTAGGTGTTATTGAGATGTCTGTGAGCTTCTTTTGTTTCCACAGACACTTATCACATCCCAAAGAATGAACACATTTGCCTGATTCACCTGACCTTCTGTAAGCTTTGACACACTACAACAAAAGCAGTCCCTTTTTTTTATGTTACAGCTTTACAGATATAATTGACATCTTAAAATTGGCCTATTGAAGGTGTACAACTCAGTGATTTTTAATGTATTTTAATATCATTTCAAGGTTCATCAGTATTATCGTTTATTTTTGTATTTTAATTCCTTTTTCTTCATTTTAAAAACTTTTGGTTAATATGAGGATACATAACAATTAGGTTATATTATTTGCATTTGTAAGGTAAAGTTCTGAGTTGTAGTTGAGTCCTTCACCCAGAAAGTGTGCCATATACCCCTGCACTGTACTTAATAGGTGGGAATTTACCAAGCCTCTCCCCCTCTCCCCTTCTTAAATTTAACTATGTTTTTCTCTCATGTTGGCCTATAGTTGTTGATCTACTATTTGCAGATTAGTACTGAGTACAAGTTATGCTTACTTTTCCATTCTTGAGATGCTCAGGAGAATCCATCCAGGTGAACAGAAAAGATGCGAAGTCTCCATCTTTTTATGGCTGAATAGTATTCCAAAGTATACATATACCATACTTTATTAATCCATTCATGGGATGATGAGACCTTGGGTTGTTTCCACATCTTTTCAATTGTGAGGTAAGCTGTTATAAACATTTGAGTGCAACTACCCTTATGGTAAAATGATTTTTTTTTCTTCTGGGTAGATACCTACTAAAAGGATTGCAGGATAAAATGAGATGTCTACTTTTAGTTCTTTAAGGATTCTCCATACCACCAACAGTATGTACTTCTCTCCGCACCAACATCTTCAGCTTTGGGACCTTGTGATGTGGGCCATTCTCGCTGTGTTAGGCGATCTCTCAAAGTGGTCTTGATTTGCATTTATTCGTGATTAGGAATGATAAGCATTTTTTTCATATGTTTGTTGACCATTTGTCTTCTTGGGAAAGTTCTGTTCATGATGCTTGCCCATTGATTGATGGAGTTATTTGCCATTTTCCTGTTGATTTGCTTGAGTTCTTTGTATATTCTAGTCACTAGCCTTTTATCTAACTCATAACAGGTGAATACCTTCTCCCATTCTGCAGGTTGTCTTTTTGCTTACTCATGACAGGTGAATATCTTCTCCCATTCTGAAGGTTGTCTATTTGCTTTGTTGATTGTGTCCTTAGCTATGCAGAAGCTTTTTAACTTTATCAGGTCCCATTTGTTTACTTTTGTTGGTGCTGTAGTTGCCAATGGAGTCTTCTTCATGAATTCTTTCCCAAAGCCAATATTGTTAAGAGTTTTTCTCACACTTTCCTCTAGGGCAGCAGTTCTCAACCTGTGGGGCATGACCCACAGGAACTATATTAAAGGGCCACAGCATTACGAAGGTTGGGAACCACTGCTCTAGAGTTTTTATTGTTTCATGTCTTAGATTTAAATTTTTTATCCAGTATGAGTTAACTTTTATACTTGGTAAGAGGTACAGGTCCAGTTTCAGTCTTTTACCAGTCTGAGACTTTAAAAATAGGTTAAAGCCTTCCAAATTAATAATCAAAGTTTTTTATTTTTTTCCCACTAAAAACCATTATCAATATTACTCCTTTTCTCAGACTAGTCCACAGCCCTGAACTCAAGTGTCAGTAAAAATACTCAGTGAGTCACTGGAACCAAATTCATTCAGCATTCCAGTTGGTCATGAGAACACATCTTCACCCATCAACACTGCCTCAGCTGGGAGAGCTGGACACACCCCCAAACTTCAGCAGGGCAAGTGGATTGATCCCATTTTCAAGTTGTGCTCCCTGGTCTGTGTTAAGCCCACCAGAAGGTCATGAGACAGGGAATTCAGGTGGTCTGGGATGATAGGATGGGATTATGTGGCACAAAGCAAAAGAATGAAAGAGGGGGCAAGATCGAGGGTAATGGCCTTCATTTGGTGACAGGATGGAATTCACTGTGTCCTCCCCTCATTGATGGCCCTGCCCCCTCTCCTGATTTCTCATGTGACCAGGTTTAGGATGATAAGGGAACACTGGGGTGAGAAAGGGGTAGCAACTGCAAGCCAAAGTTTGGGGGCCCAGGGAATGCTAGGTCAGTCACCCTCGGAGTTAGCATCCATAAAGGTCACCATAGGGTCTTTTGTAAAATGCAGGTGTGTCCAAATCATTAGCTCTAAAGTACAGCAGCCCAGGTGACTCTAGCAGACCACATTTTGAGAACCAACTAAAAGTAGCAAATGGAAGAAGTAAACTACCCTTTATCAAATGCCTGTCTCCAATATTTTGAACAGGCACAACATGGGGGGTGGTAAATAAAATGCAACTTTACTTTCATCACCCGCTTTTCCTCTGAGATGTGTTCAGTTATTTCAAGTGAGGAAGTGTTAACTTTTCTTATTCCCCGGAAGCTTTCCCCATTGGATCTCTACTAGTTTGGGAATCCCAGCTTGGGTTTACCATGCTCTTCACAATCACCTGGAGATTTTGTTAAAATGCAGCTGATCCCATAGATTGGGGGGGGGGCGGTCTGAGTTTTAGCATTTCTAACAAGCTGCCAAATGATGCTCATGTTCCTAGAACCACATTTTGAGTAAGAAGAGGTTAGAGGATAGGGCGAGAGATGATGAAAGAGTATAAGAAAGTTGTTTCTTGGACTAATATGATCATGAGTTGCCTTTGGGCCTCTGGGCCTGGCAGATGTTTAAAGCAAATTGTGGGGCCTCTTGTGGACCCTTCAGAGATGTTTTATCCTGGGACACTCGGACCTACAGTTGCCTTGACCCAGCTTATGCATCTCTCTTCTGGTTACTCACTTGATTTTCCTGTACCAACCCTTGAGAATCTCATACCCACCTCTGACCTACCTCTGGCTTCTTGCTGCCAGAGTCTCTTTGGCCCTTTGGATACCCTTCATGGTCACCTAAAGTCTCTCACTCACAGTTCTTGGAGTGAAGGAGCTGTGATCCCACCAGAGCCCTCCCCTTAGGAGATTAGCAAAGAGATAGGGCTCAGAACACAGCTTTCTCTAAAGATGCCTGCTTTAATAAATCATTGTATTATTTGAAAGCAGATGAATGATGATGCTATTTTTTTACAGCAAGGAAATAATCAATACAGATTGAGGGTAGTGATTATCTCTGATTGGGCCACAGGTTTAGTTGTTCAATAGTTCTGGAAATTTTCTAGTTCTTACATGGGGAGCTCACTTAAGTGCTTGTTTTATTATCATGCCTTGTAACCTATATTTATTTTATTAATCATTACATGATAAAAAGGAGTTTTAAGTATATAACTGGGTAAGTTATCAACCACTATTTAACAAACCATTCTAACACTTAGTGGCTCAAACAACTTATTATCGCTCAGATTTCTGTGGGTTGACAAGGCAGTTTCCTTGCTCCATGTGATGCATTCAGCCAGTGGAAGGGCCAGGCTTGCATCCAGGGCTGACGGTGCTGGCTCTTGACTAGGACATTTTGGTTCTGTCTCACATGCCTTTCTTTCTTCATTTTAAGGGTCCCTCCCCATGACCTTCTGCTGTGACAGGAAGGCCAACTAAGGTTAAGAAACCATACAACATGGCAGCTAGGGTCCAAGACAGCAAAAGCAGACACTGCCTGGCCCCGTAATAGCAAGCCTAGAACTGGCAGAGCTTTGCTTTTCCCACCTTCTGTTGGTAAACAACTGTCACAAAGCAGTCAAGATTCAGGGAAAGAGAAATAGAACCAACCTCTTGATGGAAAAAAGCAGCATATGCATAAAGGAAGGGAGAATTTGACAGCTATCTTTGGAGAGTATCTACCACATTAAGCCATAGCATATTTTCCCCATAAAAGAAAAGAAAAAAACACTAGGTTTGAGCTATTGAAACTGGTCTAGAAACACAAATTGAAACTACAGAGAATTTGACTAATTCTATCTGTTCAAACTGTCATCACTCATACAGATTTCTGGGAGGTGTAAGCTCTCCCACGTTAGCATCAACAAAGAAAGATTTCATGGAAGATAAAAACAGGGTCTTAATTCAGACAGGAAGGAACATGTATAAAGACAGGCTGTGACACCATCAAATTATTTGTACCCAGCAAACTAAACAGTCTCCCCAAATAAATATTTGGAGCAGGAAATGCTTGACACCAGAATTATTAGTATTTGCAAAAATGAAAATAAAACAATAGTTAATTCTAACTGGTGCCAACTCAGGGAAGTGAAAACTCATCCTTCTTCTGTCTAAACTGGCTTTTAAAGTTTATTACCCTGTATCTGTTAATAGAATCACTCTTACCCCATCAGCGAAGCTCAGATCTCTAAGTGTGATAACTCTTCCTCTCTTCCTCTTATCAGTTCTGCCTTCATTGTATTTCTCATATGCACCCCTCTTTTCCAGCCCTGTATCCACAACATAGCTCAAGTTAACATAGGATTAGAATAAAGTGACTATAATTTCCTCCTGTTTCTGATTTCATGCCCACTTCCAACCTAGCACACCTGAACAATGTCATTCCAAAAATGCTTCTTCATCTTTCCTTATTCTCATTCAAAAATTTCAGTGACTCTTCACTCTCTTCACTGCCCCTGGTAGTGTCGGTGGGGGCAGTGGGGGCAGTGGGGGCTGGGAGGATGTTTTTCACAAACCACTCAGGGACTTCTTTTTTTCTAAAAACTAGATACCTCCATTTGGAAATTCTAACTACATGGATGTCTTGTGTCTGCCTTTCTTCCCGACATACACACACACTCTCTCAAGAAGAGGATAAGTAATTGCTGATAGATGTATCACATCCCTTATGTGCTGAGATGGGGGGAAAAAAGGTTAATAACCATTGAACTATAAAATAAAGCCCAAATTCCTTACAAGGTACTTAATCTCATATCCACTTTATTTATCTTATTAATATTTTCCCCGCCAACCTTAACTGAAAACCAGTTAGGAAACTTGGTCCTCATTATTATAAAGTTTACAGCTTCATGGGAGAGAAGACCACAAATAAATAAACTCAGAAAATTAAGGATGAAAACCAGGATGCTTATGCCAGTGAGAAAATGGAGGCTCATGGTTCCACATTTGAAAGGAGAGCTTTGGCATCTTGAGTCATCCTGGATTAAGAAGTAGAATTTCTCCATTTGGGTGTCATATAATAACTTCCTCTCTATGGAAATGTTATACAAGAAACTGTTTATTCTCTAATTCCCAGGCTCACCTCATGCCAAACAAGGGTGTGGGCTAAACGGCAGGCCCAAGATCCAAGACAACATAACAATTTTCTGACAGATCCTGAAAATAAGTAAGATATATTCTGGTAGATTTTGCTAACCACTCAAAGTGTCTAAAATGGGAAAGAAAACAAAACAAAACAAAAAAAGGATACACTGTGGGTATGTGTTGTTCATTCATATTTTGTAGGCTGTCCTACTGTTTGTTTTGTCAGCTATTTTTATTAATAATGAGCAAAAGAGAAAAACAGAGTGAGTCACAAATAGAAGATACATATTTAGGGTCTCTAACTAAGAAATGGAAGATGACAAAGAAAATAAGGAGCTGGGACTGACTCCCCTGAAGCCCAGGAAGGATTGATTCATACAAAGGCATTGACTATGCACCTCTCTCCCTTTCACCGAGTCCTGGACAGGCACGTCAGCATTTGGTGCTGTCCTCAAAAGGAACCTGGGCCTGGGAGGTGGAAGAACATAGGCTTCCACTTATGGAAGCTCTGTCTTGAGGACCTGGTACCATCACTTTCTAGCAAAATAAACCTGTTTTCTCTGCTATGAAACTTTTCTTTCCTCTGTGAAAAGGAAAAAAGAAAAACTTTCTTGCAAATGATTTGGTGAAAATTAGGAGATGATTTGTATGAAGAGACTGGGGTTCACAGTGGACAGTCAATAAACTGTAGCTATTTTTTTTGTCAACACTAAGCCAAGGTCACTTAACCCATGACTACAGGCACCAAAGAAAAAACACAGTGAGACCACCAGTGTTAGCAAAGCTTCCCAGCAATTCAAGGAACCATCAGACCTCGCTGGCTGTGGGATGGTAAACAAAGATGTTACTTCTTTAAGTTTGTTCCTCATATGCACGGGGATAATAACATCAAACTTCTAAGCATTAAGAGAAATTATTTTAGAGTATAGGTCAGGTCAGTCACAGGCACCCAGTAAATGGTAAATGTTATTATTGCCATTTGCCTTTACAAATTTGCAAAGGAGAAAAGGCTGACCTTGCTCTTTTCAAAATTCTGGATTTCCAAACATCTTTCTTACCAAATGATGTCACTTCCTATTACCCATGAGCACAAATGAAATTAAGACCCTGTCTTTGAACTTTCCTTTTCAGATCTTCTTTTTTCCTTTCCATACTCTGTTTTCCTCTGCAAAAGGGTATTAATTGTTTTTTACAAAAAGTCCTACTGGTTTATCTACTTTGTGAGGCACTGTTGAGAGTTAATTAATTATAAAGGCTGTTGGGTGAAGGGAAGGTAGCGTGAGTACAGATAAATTACATCATTATCATTTTCTCCTGAGCTAACAACCATGGTCAAGCTTTCCAGTGACTAAAAAATTACACAATATGTATTAATATTTTGGTAATGAGTCCTTCATCCTCTAATTCAACTCTCTCCAGTTCCAGAAGAGGTGGGACATTGAAGATGCCTCATTTAATGGACTTCAGAGTAATTTCACCTTCAGAAATGTTTGAAATCTCTGGATAATAAAACTAGACTGGTGGAAGGTGTAATGCTTAAGGATGAGACATGATTCCTGCAAATGTGTAGTCTCCTTACTCTCATCAGGAGAAACAGAAGATGAAAAGGGTCTTTTGATATTTGAAGTGTCTAAGGTTGGGTTTTGATTTTACACTTTCATTTGGAGGGCAACATGAATGTGACTCCAGTTGACAGGAGTCTGGGGCACACACTGTGGGCCCATCAACATTTTTAAAAACATCATCCAACTCTGATTCAGCCTTTACAAAGAGCCCGCCCAGTACCGGGCACTGGTTATATTTGTTCCCTGTTGCTGAGCTTCCAGTCTTGACTGGGGCTTTTCCACCTAGCTCCGGGCCTGCTGCATTCCTCTTAGTCCGTCTACCCTTCAGTTGATAATGTAAAGAAATCAAGAGTTTCCCTTCAGAGGCAATTCATCAGATAACTGCACTCTTGCCTTTGTTTCATTGATGTAGACACAGCAAATCTACATCATCGTGGATCATCGTGGTCAAAATGACACGTATCCCCTAACAGCAGTGTTTTTTTCTTACCTGAATTAAGCACATGAGGCCCTTAACTGAAACCGTATTAGGCACAGCGCCTGGTGGATAAGAGGTCCTTAATAAGCATTTGCTTGATTAAATTTAGGCTTTAACTTCGTTATCCAGAAAAGTGTTATTTCACCTTTACAGATATGAATTTGGTTACATACTTTAAAAGCTTCAGGTAAAACAATGAACAGACCTCTCTGGGAAAGCTCTTGCAGTAAAACCAGAAGGCTGAGGGATCTAGTACAAACAGCATGGCCCAGATTGTGGATCCGGGTTCCGCACCCTTGGTTTAAGTAGGTCATTTATCTGCTGTGTGACAGCAGGCTAATTGCGTAATCTCTCTGTATGCCTCCTTTGTAATCTGAGCGTTTAGGACAATAACCCCAACCTCAGGAGGTTATTTTGAAGACTAAATAATCTAATGAATGTAAAGTGTTTTGTATATATGAGACATCTGATAAACGTTCATTACCTTTTTTTTCCTCCGCTAGCAGAACCTTCACTTTGCGGTGAAGTTTGCCAAATAAGGAAAAGGCCCCCCAAAACTGCTTGCTGCTGCAAGGATTACAGACTCTTCTCGTATTCACCTAAGCGCTTGAGACGCGTCAGGCAGGGGCCAAACTCCAAAGGAAATTAAATGCTGTTCCCCTGCCACCCACTCTACCCACTAGGGCCCCAAAGCACATTAAAATAACATTAGGGCAATGATTTCAGCTGAAAATTGGGCTGGCAGGGAAAGCACAAGGCCCCGCTCCTCAGAGGCTTAGCGCTACCCCTGGGCGCAGCAGCAGGCTCCGGGCCGCTGACGTCAGGCTGGACGCCGTCTCCCCCGGCGTCCGCGGGAAGGGGCGAGAGCGGCGCGGCGCGGCGCGGCGCCTCGCGGGCGTTTAAGAAGCCTGAGGGGGACCCCTAGTGGCCATCAGCGGTTATAGGTTTCTCCGCAAAAACAAAGCTTGAGGCCTCCGGAAAAATTCCCGGGCATCAAATATATGTCTTCCTTCTCCCCTCAGAGATCAGAGTTTGTTTTTTTGTTCTCTGTGTTTTCCTCAGAAGCTGTGATTCAGAAATCAACCTCAAGCCTAAACAGGTCTCAAGTTCAGAAATTTGGGTTATTTGAGGCATGGTCATCAAAAGGATGGCTTCCATGTATAGGCAAGCGTTCTGAAATATTCTTTGCAGTCCCCGCTAGGAAAGCAAAAGGCAGAGCGGGCGGGTTTAAAGAGGACAAGGGGGCGTGTGCGTGTCCTCAGTGAGCCCTGCTTTTCATAAGGAGAACGGTCGCTGTGATTGTATACAAGAGTCCATTTCTTAGAGTCATTCCCAGGGATGTAAGAAATAGAACCGTAAGTCAGGATTGTTCTGCTCATATACAAACGTCAAACTGTTTCAGCTGGTTTGTTTCTGTTTCCTGAGTCTTCTCAAACTCTACCGAAAATAAGCAGTAAAGCTATATTGTGCTGGGAAATAAATAATAAATGATTCATCCTAGATTCCAGCCATGTATGGGAAATAGATATGGATCTGGCAGGGCTTTATATACACGAAGGACCAAGACGCTCCTGGGTAGGAACTTTTCATTTTGGAGAGAGACCAAGTGAAGGGAATACAAGTTTCTTTCTAAGAGAGGTAGTGAAGGTTGAAAACAACATAGTTTGGGTTACTCAAATTAATCTTTAACTCAGATAAACTGACATCTAAGCTTCAGTTCTTTCCTTGCAATAATAAGACCCAAAGCTAACTCCTCTTTCAGAATTAGAGAAGACAGCACAACACAAAAGTGTGACATCCACTGGGAGATGAGGCACCTGAAGCTTGGGCATTACCTAGAGACAGCATGGTAGCCGTAGCCATTGACTTCCCCACCTTCAGAAATG
>NW_003852532.1:5278466-5284525 GCF_000181295.1 Otolemur garnettii | reverse complement strand
TATTGCAAGGAAAGAACTGAAGCTTAGATGTCAGTTTATCTGAGTTAAAGATTAATTTGAGTAACCCAAACTATGTTGTTTTCAACCTTCACTACACCAATACCACACTGTATCCCCAATAGGTCAGAGTTTCAGGAAAGGCCAGAAATTTGTTCAGATAAGAAATTTAGCAATAACTAGCTTAAAGGTAAACTAGCTGACTTTTCTTTGTTCCAACTCCTTCAGCTTACTTTTAAATTTTCCCTTTTTCTGGGGGTTCTCTCCTCTGCCAAGAATAGTGTCTTCAGTCCGCATTCTTCCTGCAGCCCCACATTGGTATAGAATAAGAAACATGAAATTGTGCTGTGTAGAATATGCTTGATCCAGGGCTTTCTACCTTTCAGACACACCCATTAGTTCACCAGGATCTACGCAGACTAAATATCAGGCATAGAACTTTCTCTCGTTCCCCCTGGATTCCTGCTTCCCTTTAACTGAGTCACGATTTTCCAAAATACCCTGTATTTTTCCCTCCTCAGGAAAGAGGCTTTACTTAACTGAGACATACATTGATTATCTGAATTATGTCTTAGACTCATCATTCAAAAATTCAGGTTTCCATACTTTCCCTAAATATAATATTTTCTAAGGATCCTACCCTTTGTAAGATGTTTTGGTTGCTTCACTGGCAAATGAATCCAAGGAGGCAATGAAATAGAATTTCCTGTTACCTGGCTATCTTTTTCCCTCTACAATATTAACAACAACCATAAAAAGTGGAAGGAGAGTACATTTAAATTAAAAACCTCTATGGGTTTAGCTGGGCTAATTCTAGAATTCTGAGAAATAAGATTTTCAGTTGAGATTACATTATCTATGAGTAATAGAAAAATCCAGAATAGAAGTGTCATAAACAAGAGAGAAGAATATTTTATTTTTCTCCCCTGGATGTTTATGTAATCAGGCCAAATCTATCATGACAGTCTACAGCAGTGGTTTTCAACCTTCCTAATGCCACTGCCCTATAATACAGTTCCTGTGGGTCATGACCCACAGGTTGAGAACCACTGGTCTTCAGTGTTAAGGACCCAAGTTCTATGCATGGAGGTTCTATTCCAAGACCACCTTATGGTTCAAAATAGCTGTTTGAGTCCTAACTCCTTTATCCAAATTTCTACCAATATAAAGGACAAAGTAGGGAAAACAACACATGTTTTATCACCTTGAAGATACTTCCTGGAAGCTGCAATCTGTACTTAAACACCATTGGCTAAAACAGAGCCATGGGGCCAAACTCAGATATGCCCACTAATGAAAAAATTAGCCTTTTAAATAATTAAAGTTAGTTTTATTCGGAGTCTTACTAAGGATTGCAACACAGGAGAGTTTTTCAAAGAGTTTCTGTTAGATTGCTCTGAAGCAGTGTTTTCATTTCACAGCTTCCATGCCAGGTGGTGGGGCTTCTGCATGTGCTCAGAGGTTACATCAAAGATGCTCAGAAGTTACAGTAGAGCAAAATCTCATCAAAGTCTGGGGGCAAGATGGCAGAGGCACAACCATTAATCCCGCCAGACCTCATCCTAGGTGCAGGAAAAGGCAAAGACTAGGATCATTGAACTTATTTTTCTAAAAATGCAGTGATTCAGACAAGAGACCTGGTCACCTGTGCTCTCCCCAACTTTTTGTCTTCAAGGCCTCCTTCCAGAGGGCTGTGCTCAATCTGACTCAGAGGTTGTAAAGTGATGCTGAAATGAGCAAACATGGCTTCTTCACAGCAAGGGCTGACTCTGCAGCACGCTGGAGCAAATGTGTGCTGCTTTGTCTCACAGCCACAGGCAGCCAAGAAATGTAGTTTTTTCCCAAGTAGCAGGCAGCAGCTTGAAATTAGAGGTTTTATTACTGACCTGTATCCTCTTCCCTGGCCTCATCTCATTCTGTGCTCCCCCTGCTCTGAGCTCTGCCACCCCTGCCTGTGCCCAGTGCCTGGAACTTCCAACAGAAGGTCTTTGTACATGCTGTGCTCCTCATCTGGGGGCTTTTCTCCAGAGCCCAGCCTCTTTATCTATTTAATTAGTATTTATCTTTCAGATCCAAACTAAAACACTTCCAGAGGAAAGGCTTCCTTGACCTCCCATCAGGTTGAACGCTCACGAAACAGCCTTCTCATTTGCACCAATTATTGCTGCTGTATCTGGACGTTTACACATGTGGTTATTTGATTTATGATTATGTCCTCCTTCAAACAGGAAGTCAGTTTGTCTATCACTCACTGCTGTATCCCTAGCACCTTTCTTAATACCTGGTGCTAAGAAGTGTCCAATAAATATGAGTTAAACAAGTTAATACCATTTAAATTTCTGCTTCACAAACAAGGAGTAAAGTTCCCTTTACATTTTGATTTGTAGGCAGGGCTTAGTAGCTCACACCTGTAAATCTAGCACTCTGAGAGGCCAAAGTCAGAAATTCCCTTCAGGTCAGGAGACAGCCTGAGCAAGAGTTAAGACCCTGTTTCAACTAAAAATAGAAAAAATTAGCCAGGCATAGTAGCCTGTGGTCCCAATGACTGAGGAGGCTTGAGTACAGGAGTTTGAGGTTGCAGTGCAGAGTGAGACTCTCTGTCAAAAAAATTAAAAAATGAAAATCAAAACCAATTTGTAATAAATACAACATATATGAATAATTACAAACTTTTTTCTTTACATATGCTTAAATTATGCTCTTATGCATTATAAAAATATAAATATTTTTTTCTCCATAATCTGTAAACTATGAAGATTTGAGAGAGGGAGAAATGGGGTTGGTTATATTAGTGAATTTGAGAGTGACACAATGGAGAAGGATGTTTTATTTCTATTTTTAGTATTTCTGATAGCTCCTCTGTGCCTGTGGATGTGATGCCAGGTGAATTTGATGCCACCAACTATACACTCCCCCAGCAGCCCCTCCACCCCCTGGCCACTGCCTACTCTATGCTCTTGTTGGTTGCCAACCCTTACCAGACCACCATCGATTCAGTCAGATTTGTAGGGATGTCTGGACAGAATTTAGTGACATTTTTCAATATAGCAGCATGGAGGATCACTTTGGAGATCCACAAGTGGGACCTGAGGGTTGGTCACATCAGCCCCACATCCCCTAACACCCTAGGTTTTTACCTCTTGTACAAAACCAACCCATTCATCTTTTTGGAGCACCCTCACATCTACTTTTGTGGCAACACCCCCTTGGTTCCAAAATCATCCAAGGCCCTGAGGACCAGAGAGTGCTGTTGGTGACTATCCCCAACTTCAGTGCCACACAGACTGCCTGCCTCGTGAACCTGTGCAGCCTGGCCTGTCAGCCCATAAGCTTCTCAGGCTTCAGGGCAGAAGATGACAACCTGGAAGGCCTGAGGCTGGACCTCTGACTCTCTGGCTGCCTTTGCCAGAGAGGCTAGGTGGAGGCTGTTCACTCCCTGCAGTGTCAGCTCTGTAAGTAAAGCCAGAGCACTTGCTGAAAAAAAAAAAAAAAATTAGCAAAAACACCCCAGGTGTTTTCTTATCCATTCCTAAGCTCATTCATAGCTGGTTTTTAAGTTTTTTGCATCAAGTCTTTTTGAATTCCTTTCTTAAATACACTCTAATGGGAGAAGCGACCTTATTTTAATATCTCAACCAGTCTGATCTACTTCTAATGATATAGACAGCAATTTCATTCCACTAACTTTAATAGTCCCCTATTATCACCTTTATTGAAAAATCCCCTGTGTGCAATTCACCAGCACTCACTGTGCAGAAGTGGGTGGAATTCAGTCTTAGTTAGGGAATAAAAACTGTACAACTCCCTACACTAATCTTTCACTACGGTTGAGCCACATCTTTTTCTGTATCCCTTTATGTAGAAATAGCCATGAATAATAAAATGGCTGAGAGAGTGAGAGAAAAGTATCCAGAATTGACTATTTTGTGATGTTTTCCATCAGCCTTATATATGACTTCATTATTAAGTTACCTTGTATTGTGTTTTCCTTAATAATGATTATATGATAACAGAATAGAAAATATTTATTGAGTGCTTACTATTTGCTGTGCAGAGCTATCAAAGCATTAGGGAACTGTAGGTTAATCTAATATTATAAAAGAAAATACACTAGAGAACTCTGTATTTGAAACTCACTTTGTCTGGCAATACATACAACATATATATATATATATATGTTGTGTGTATATATATATGTTTTGTATATAGTATACAAAATCCTCTACTCACAAATTGTTAACACAATTCATAAACCTTTTGTTTGAGTTCCTTCCATTTCACATCCAATTCTTTGCGTGTATTGTTATGAACACCTTTCCTGCTCATTTGAGTTATAGATTATTAACTCAAGCTACCTCCTTAGATTTTCTCCAATTTATTTCTTAGGTGTCTTTCGCCTCCCAAAGGGTTATCAGGTGAGACTCTAGGGCAGGGGTCCTCAAACTTTATAAACAGGGGGCCAGTTCACTGTCCCTCAGACTGTTGGAGGGCCAGACTGTGGGCCCTGAGATGAGTCGGCAGCTAAGCAGGACAGGCAGTGGCAGCAAAAACACCCGGCAGGCCAGATAAATGTCCTGGGCACGCTGCATGTGGCCCATGGGCCATAGTTTGAGGATGCCTGGTCTAGGGCACTGTTAAGTAACCCACAGCCTGTAGGCTTCATGCAGCCTATGTGGCTTCGGGAGACTGCCCATCCAAAGAAACAAAAAGCTGCCATTCTGCCCCACTCTGGTGATCATTGACTTAAGGCTGGTGAGGGTAGGTTCCTTACTAATGAAGAAAATGTTTTTCCTTCATTACCAGTTTGGACTTTGCTGTCTTCAGGAACAAGAAGTGAAACTATCAGTATTGACAAGTATATTCCCACTCAACATGTACAAATTTATAGAGCCCTCTCTCTGTTTTCTCTTACCTCCAGGCTTCTACATTCTATTCCCTGTGTCTGAACCCACAGTCTCCTTCTGCCTAGAAATTTCTAAATCATCTATTACATATTGGCTTTTATACATCTCTAAATCCAGGTATCCAACCAGTGTGCCTATGGTATACCATTGATCATATAGTATGTTATAAAAATGCTATGAATTTGTCTAAAATGTCCAATGACTATAAACTTTAAAACAGTAAAGATGAGTCCGCTATTTGTTTATTTTTGCATAAAAATATATCTGTCTCTATATATCCTGTGCCTGTGTTCATATATATTCTTTTTTTTATTAAATCATAACTGTGTACATTAATGCAATCATGGGATACAATGTACTGGTTTTATATACAATCTGAAGTATTTTCATCAAACTGATTAACATAGCCTTCACTGCATTTTCTTAGCTATTGTGTTAAGACATTTATATTTTACACTTAGTAAATTTAACATGTACCCTTGTAAAATGCACCATAGGTGTGGTCTTACCAATTACCCTCCCTCACCCATCCTTCCCCCTCATCTCCCCTCCCTCTTCTTTTTCCCCTTCTTCTTGGCTATAGTTGGGTTAAAGCTTTCATATGAAAGCTATAAATTGGTTTCATAGTAGGGTTGAGTACATTGAATACTTTTTCTTCCATTCTTGACATACTTTGCTAAGAAGAATATGTTCCAGTGCCATCCATGTAAACACAAAAGATCTTTTTTAAGACTGCATTCTATTCCATGGTGTACATATGCCACAATTGATTAATCCATTCATGGATCAATGGACACATGGGCTTCTTCCATGACTTATCAATTATGAATTAGGCTTCAATAAACATTCTGGTGCAAATATCTTTGTTATAAAGAGAGTTTATAAAGAGAGTCTTCCAGATATATACCTAATAGAGGAATTGAAGGATCGAATGGCAAATCTATTTTTAGATCCATAAGTGATCTCCAAACATCTTTCTAAAAGGAACATATTAGTTTGCATTCCCACCAGCAGTGCAGAAGTGTTCCCTTTTCTCCACATCCACACCAATATCTCTGGTTTTGGGATTTTGTGATGTAGACTAATCTTACTAGGGCTAGATGATATCTCAAAGTGGTTTTGATTTGCATTTCTCTGATGATTAAGGAGGATGAGCAC
>NW_003852532.1:5273791-5275811 GCF_000181295.1 Otolemur garnettii | reverse complement strand
GTTCTTCCTTTTCCAGTTGCTTGAGATGTCCCATTAAGTTGTTAACTTCCTCTCTTTCTGTTCTCTTAAGGAAGGCTTGCAGTGCTATAAATTTCCCTCTCATGACTGCCTTTGTGATATCCCAGAGGTTCTGATAATTTGTGTCTTCACTATCATTTTGTTCCAAAAATTTGGTAATTTCCTTCTTAATCCCATCTATGACCCAGCTATCATCCACTATTATGTTATTTAGTTTCCACGTTTTTGTATGAATCTGCAGATTCCTGTTGTTACTGAGTTCAACTTTTATTCCATGATGTTCTGAGAATATGCAAGGAATAATTTCTATTCTTTTAAATTTGCTGAGGTTAGACTCGTGACCTAAGATGTAATCAATTTTGGAGGATTTTCCATGGGCTGATGAGAACAATGTATATTCAGTTTTGTTAGGATGAAATGTTCTGTAGATGTCTGTTAAATCCAATTGTTCAATGGTTAAGTTTAAGTCTAAAATTTCTTTGCTTAGTTTCTTATTGGATGATCTATCCAAAACTGCCAAAGGAGTGATAAAATCTCCAACTATTATGGTGCTAGAGGAAATCAAGTTGCTCATATCTGTTAGAGTCTCTCTTATAAATTGAGGCTTATTCTGGTTGGGTGCATAAATGTTAATAATTGAAATCTTATCATGCTGAGTGTTACCCTTAACAAATATGAAGTGACCATCCTTATCTTTCCTTACTTTTGCTGGTTTAAAGCCTATTGTATCTGTGAATAAAATTGCAATACTTTTAAGGTAAGATGAGATTCTTGTA
Organism: Otolemur garnettii; assembly: GCF_000181295.1. Lineage (NCBI taxonomy): Eukaryota > Metazoa > Chordata > Mammalia > Primates > Galagidae > Otolemur > Otolemur garnettii. The sequence continues at coordinate 5,275,017 of NW_003852532.1, read as the reverse complement.
TGCAGCAGATATCTGGCCTGAGTTTTTGTATCCCATCTGCCAACCTGTGCCTCTTTAGAGGAAAATTTAAACCATTCACATTAATTGAGAATATTGATAAGCCTGGTAGAATTTTGGGTATCAAGTTTTTTGAAAGTGTAGTAGACATTTTTAATCCTTTTGCCACTGTGGAAGTTGGGATTTGATCAAAATTTTCTGAATGAGTTTACTTTGGTGGTAGAGAATTGTGCTGATCATTATGGAGTATAGGTCTAAGAACAAACTGGAGAGCTGGTTTAGTTGTGGCAAATTTTTCAGCATGTGAATGTCATTAAAGTATTTAATTTCTCCATCATAAATAAAACTCAGTTTCACTGGATACAGGATCCTGGGTTGAAATTTTATTTGTTTTAGGAGATTAAAAGTCAATGACCACCCTCTTCTAACTCGAAAATTTCGCAGAGAGATCTGCAGTCATTCTAATGTTCTTCCTTGTAAGAAGTAAGACATTCTTCTTACATCTGGCTGCTTTTCTTACATCTGGCTGCTTACAGAATTTTCTCCTTCATATTAACTTCGGCAAAGTTAATTATAATGTGTCTGGGAGATGCCTTATTCTGGTTGAGTCATGCTGCGGTTCTGAAACCTATCTGAATTTCAGAATCTCCTGGCATGTCTGGGAAGTTCTCCTTGATTATCTCATGGAGTAGAGCATCTGGGCCTTTCAAAACAACCTCATCATTTCCAGGCATTCCTATAAGGCAAATATTAGTTTTCTTCAAATTATCCTAGAGCTCTCTGAGAGAATGTTCCATCTTTGCTCTCCACTTTTCTTCCTCTTTGAGTGTTTGGGAGTTTCTAAATCTTTGTCTTCAATATCAGAAATCTTTCTTCTGCCTGCTCCATTGTGTTACTGAAGGATTCTACTGTATCTCTCAGATCTTTGAGGGCTGCAAGTTCTTGTCTCAATGTGTCAAAATCTTTGGTGATTTTGTTTTTTAACTCAATGAATTCTTGAGACAACTTTTGAAATGCTCCTTGAATTTCTAATTCCAACTTTACCTCCATTCTCTTAATCTTATTTGCAATCCAAATTCTAAATTAAATTTCTTACATCTCAGCCATTTGTTTATGAACAGGATCTTCTGTGTGTCCACTGTGGTGTTCCTTGGGAGAGTTGATCTACTCTGATTATTCACGCAGCAGGAGTTTTTCTGCTGATTCCATCCCATGATTATTTTACACCA
>NW_003852532.1:5272638-5273771 GCF_000181295.1 Otolemur garnettii | reverse complement strand
TCCACTGTGGTGTTCCTTGGGAGAGTTGATCTACTCTGATTATTCACGCAGCAGGAGTTTTTCTGCTGATTCCATCCCATGATTATTTTACACCATTTGCCTAGAGAGCAGATAAGGTGAAGTTGGGTTGGGGGCTCCTGGAGGAGGGATTAACCAGCCCTTTGCCCAAGAGCTTGGACTGGTGTCTTTACCAGAGACACCAGCAAGCCCCTTGAGCTTTGCAAAGTACCTGTACAGTGCTATGGCCTGAGACACTGGGGACCTGCTTGGTGTGGTGGGGCTTAGTGGCTCTGTCTTGTTTTCAGCTGGTCTCTGTCCAATCCTAGTGAATCAGTAACTCTGGGTTGAAGTCTCAGCTATGGAGAAATACCAGCAATTAAGTCAGCTCACCCCCCATGGGCAATAACTGGAAAGGGAAAATCAAACCTTCTCACAACCACACACCCAGGGTACCACTTTGGATAGTTTTGGGGTGATTGGCCCAGTTCAAGAGGTTGAAATCAATTGTCCCAGTCAGCACCCAAACTCAAGTGGGAGAGTTCAAAAGGTCTCTAGCAACTAGATAGCAGGGGTCTGCTGGCGACTCACTCCAGTGCTCCGTGGAGTCTGAAGGATGCCCCCCCACACACACCTAGCAAATGAATTAGTCTTGGAATGTTGATGCCCCCTTCCCCACCTTGCACCTCTGTCACACCCAGTCACTGGTAACCCTGCAGGGCCATTATCCAGTTCCCTCCAATGAGCAGATGCTCCAGGGGTTGGGGCCTACTTGAGTCACAGGAAGATCTATGTCTCCTCTGCCAGACTGCTGTACTCTGCTACCAGCCAGCAGGGGAAGCTGAAGCCTGACAACCTAGGGTGCTTAATGGAAGCTGGAACAGTTCACTCAGTTCCAGCCCAGCCCCAGGTTGATGTTTCTGACACTTACATTCTTGCAGAATTTGCGTTTCTGTCCCAGCTATATTCTCCCATAGGCCAGGTGCTGTTTGAGTTCACAGAAACTGCTACTCAGCCCTGCCCTGTGCTGCTGCAGTTGTGCCAATTCTCATGGAGCCAGCTTCTCTGTCTCTGTTGCACTCTCTGTTGGGGTGGGCACAGTTAGAGCTCACACTCAGCTTTCAGTTCCTGCCACT
>NW_003852532.1:5271706-5272618 GCF_000181295.1 Otolemur garnettii | reverse complement strand
CCAATTCTCATGGAGCCAGCTTCTCTGTCTCTGTTGCACTCTCTGTTGGGGTGGGCACAGTTAGAGCTCACACTCAGCTTTCAGTTCCTGCCACTCCCTAGGCTAGTGCTCACAGACAGCTCTCAGTTTCTGCATTTCCCTGCGCTGGTTCTATTGCCCCTCCTGCTTTTGTCTCAGCTATGTTCCCCTGGGGCTAGGTGCTTCTTAGCCTCACTAAAGCAGCACTTCTGATTCAGCACTACCCTGAGAGTATGCAATCTCTGCACATGCATACTCTAGTCTCTGTCCCTGCTGTACCCCGTCTAAGCAGGTACTGCCTCAGCCATACCCTTTACTCACAGGGCCTGCATTTCCATCCCAGATCTGTTCCACCAGTGGCTGCCACTGGACTAGAGCCCTGGCTTTCTCTGGTTTCCAAGAGTGGCCAGGAGTGTCTCTCCAAAATATCCCCAGGGGTTTGAGCCCTAATGTTCCCGACACTGCTGCTGCTGCTCTGTGCCAAGGGGCTCCACTTCTCCCTCTCCTATATGGCTCCCTCAGTCCACAGTCCTCTCTTTACACCTATGCCACAGAATAAGCACAGTCCTGCAACAGCCCACGCTTTGTCCACACTTCTCGAGAAAATACCCAAGAATCTGGACTCCATGGGCGACAGGCTTCCAGACTTTGGTGTGAGAGTGGAGGGGAGTGCTGCGAGTTCAGAATTGCGGGTAAAGAATATATACAGTTTTATGCCTGACTGGAAAGTGCCAAGGCACACTAGTGGGTCCTCTCTGGGGAAGGAGTTCTAGTTTTTAAAGATTTTCTCCTGTGGGATAAAATAGGAGGAGATCTGAACTCTGCACACTTATTTGAACAAAGTATACTGTGAGCCGTTCTCATGGGGGAGGGAACATCCATCAGCTTGGCAAT
>NW_003852532.1:5257228-5271604 GCF_000181295.1 Otolemur garnettii | reverse complement strand
AGCTCCAAACCATCACCTTAATTGCTAAACTTCTGTCCTTTAACTCTCCTTCTGGATGGGAGCCTCTGGGGAAAGCTGACTCCAGTCAGCCATCTTGCCTCTGCCACATATATATTCTATATAGATACACCCACACTATTTACCATAGACCCAGGCAATGACCAAGCAGGCATGTCTTCAGCCCTGCTGAATGACCTGATACATGGCCTAATTCTCACCCATGCATGAAAGCTGGTTTAACTCTTCTTGCAAAAGCAATGCCTAAACAACCATGTGAACACAAACAAAAGCCATTCACCTACCCCAATCCCAAAATAAACTAATCTTTCAGGATTTCTTGCTACCAAACTTATCTTCAGTAACTAACTTGTTGGAGAGATTGGTAAAATTATGGCAGACTACCTAATGTGGAAATTTATCTAAATATATGAATAGATTGGTCATGTTTCTTAGCTGCTCAAAATTTTCAGTAGTCCCTTGATATCTATGGGGCAAAAATTCATATTTCTAAGACAGATATTCAAGGCTATCTGCTATCTTTCACCTTCCTACCTTCCCAGGCCTTTCTTCCCAACCCATCATACATTCTTTATATTCTATTCAAATCAGTTTCTTATGCCTCATGTAAGCCCAATATGTGTAATCTTTTGGATCATGTGATAATAACTAAACCTCGGTGCCCTAACTTGTGCCAGGATTTCTTTCAAGTGCAGTGGAGTCGCCCCAGCAACCTCCAACTCCTGGGCTTAGGCGATTCTTCTGCCTCAGCCTCCCAAGTAGCTGGCACCCTCCACAACGCCCAGCTATTTTTTGTTGCAGTTTGGCCAGGGCTGGGTTTGAACCCGCCACCCTCGGTATATGGGACCAGCACCCTACTCACTGAGCCACAGGCGCCTCCCCTGAACTTTTCTTTTTAGGGAGTTAGTTACGGTGTGCCTGGGGGATGTCTTGTTCAGGTTGAGTCATGCTGGGGTTCTGAAACTGCGTGTAATCTGAATTTCAAAATCTCTTAGCATGTCTGGAAAGTTCTCTTTTATAATTTCATGAAGAAGAGCTTCTGTGCTTTGTGAAGCAACTTCATCACCTTCAGGGATTCCTATAAGATGAACATTAGTTTTCTTTGAATTATCCCAGAGCTCTCTGAGAGAGTGATCCATTTTTGCTCTCCATTTCTCTTCATCCTTGAGTGCTTCAGCATGTTCAGAAGCTTTGTCTTCAATGTCAGAGATCCTTTCTTCTGCCTGCTCCATTCTGTTACCGAGGGATTCTACCATATTTTTCAGATTGTTGAGGGATGTAACCTCTTGCCTCAGTTTTTCAAAATCTTTGGTCATTTTATCTTTGAAATCATTGAATTCTTGAGACAGCTTTTGAAGAGTTTGAAATTCTAAATCCTTCCTTTCCTCCATTCTGTTAATCTTATTTCCTATCCAGATTCTGAACCTGATTTCTGTCGTCTCAGTCATCTGTTTATGGATGAGATCTTCAACTGCTTCTGCCCCATCCTTCCTTGGGGGACTTGATCTACTCTGGTTATTCTGGTTACCAGAGTTTTTCCACTGATTCTGCCCCATGGTAAATTTGGAGACTGTCCTCAAACCGGTCAGCCTGTGGCTGCCACTGGAGAAGAGCCAGATTCCTCTGGTTGCCTGGAGAGATAGGGCATGTCTGTCCAGAAAAGCCTCAGGGGTGTGAGTCTTATTGTTCTTGCTGCTGTGGCTGCTGTTCTTCACCTAGGGGTACTGCCACACCTGTGTGGTTCCCTCTCAACTGACTATCCTCTTGCAGTTCTTGGGCCTCAGGGCCTGGGGTGTCAGGAACATGTGGGTTGATCAGTCCTGGGTGCCCTGCTTGGGTGCCTGGGGGTGGTGGCCAAGTGGCAGCAGCCGCAGCTCAAGCAGTTCTCCAGCTGCAGGGCTGGGCAGGGTGCTTGATCCCACGGTGAGGGGGAACACTGCTCTTGGGCCTCCTCTCACTGTCTTTGCAGGCAAGGGGGGAAGGGTGGACTGGGAATTTGAAATGGCAGGAAACATTAGTGTGATTTTTCTGCCTCGCAAGAGGGTGTTTGGAGACTCAGCAGGGTCTCTCTAGGGGAGTAGACCCCTCTTTCTGTAGCTCTCACATGTGGGGTGAGACAATAAGTCCTCAGTTCACCACTCACTTGTAGGAAACTCACAGAAGCAGACAAAGAGAAAAACACAACTTTCTTGGGTGAGGGGACGGACACCCTTCCTTCGGGATGTATTATGTACCTGTGGATAGCTTTCTATGAGTCACAACTTGCCTCAGTAGAGTTGTCCTGCAGATATCACTCTTCTCTCTCAGCTGGGCTCCTAGTCTTTAACTTTGTTGGGGATTTTCTGGACTTTATCTTTCCCTCTGGATGAGAGCTTCTGTTGGAGGCTGGTACCTGCTGGGCATCTTACCCCTCCCCTCGCCAAACCTGTTTTTAAAGAATACAATCAAAGTATAAAAATGTTTTTCAGTAAACAAAACTCAATTAACATAAATGATATGGTGATAACTATACTATTATTCAATGACATGTTTCAAATCATTTTGAATGTGTTAATACTCAGTAAAAGTACAACACGGTAAACTTTGTAAAACATTTAAATTATCTCTAATTTGCAGAACCATCATAGTCAAAATACATTAAGTTAATAAAGTTACATAATGGCACTGCCACCAAAGTATACTTAATATAAATTGAACTGGATTATAATTTACTGGGGTGGGGGGAAGCTCTCCTAATTGCCAAAGCAGTGTTTTAATAGTGAATGATGTTCCTAACATACATAAATACAATCAGAATGTACAGTTAAAGGACCTGAAACCTAATGCTTCAAAATGAGGTGGGAAATGAAGAAATTAGAAAACGCACTCTACTTAGTTTTTTTGTTTATTTGCTTGTTTTGCCCCTGTTTAAGGTCTAAGGATGGGGAAATGAATAGGTTTACATCAGATACTTAAATTTAAAAGAATAATTATTATAACAGCTAACATTTATGTAATCCTTACTATTTAACAACCTTCTAATAGTTTATATATAAATTGTCCAAACATTTGTTCCCTAGTCAGATAATTCAAAGCCAGCATTCCCAAACTAAACTCATTACCTTCCTCATGTTTAAAGAAACACTTTAGACATAATAAATTTAATAGAGTTTATTTGCTGAAAAAACTCATGAATCAGCCATCACCCAGGACCAGAGCAAGTACAGAGAGCTCTGCCCAGCAGCTTGGACAGTGAGTTTTAAAGGCTAAACACAGGAGTGAAACAGAGAATTACCCCATTGGCTACAGGTAGGCATCTTCTTATTTGGGCACAGTCTGATCATTTGGATGCCTGTGATTGGCTAAAGCTAGATTATTTGTGATTAGCTGAAGCCAGATATTTGTTTGCCTATGTGTTAAGTTAGGTTGTAGTTTGTTAGAAGGGAACTCTAAGTACCCAGACAATATCAAACAAATGGCCACCAGTTTAATTTAATTCGGTACCCACAAACCTGCAAATCATTTGAGCTATTTTCTTAACTATTTCCTGGTAGAAATGTACTCTCTTTAAGAAAGTCTGAGAAACGAAAATACAGAGATACAAAACAGATTATTTTAATATTGGGTATGTTGAAATGCTTTCATATTACATGACGTAATTAAAATGCAACTTTGCTTTCGGTTCTCCATCATCTCTTTCAATTGAGTAATCTCCAACATTGAGATAAAAACTCTATCAAGTCCAAGGCTTTGTTAATTCCCCCTTGGGTAATAGGTCACCAAAAAAGTCTCAGTTCCAGAAAGTAGAATAGTGATTGCCACGGGCTGGGGGTGGGGGAAGGACAGTGGGAGTTATTTTTAATAGATATAGAATTCCTTTTTACAAGATGAAAAGAGTTATAGGGATGGACAGTGATGATGCTTGCACAGTGTATGAATGTATTAATGACACTGAACTGTATACTTAAAAATGGTTACAATTATAAATTTTATGTTGTATTTTGCCACAATAAAAATAATTGGTAAAAAAAAGTCTTAATTCAAATATTAAACATGGCATATAAAAATTAAAACTCTGAACTTAACTTATGTCACTGCTCTCTCTAGCTCTGGCTTCAGGATGGAAGTCTACAGTGAGAAAGACACATGTGGTTGGCTTGTTTTCTAGTTCACAAGTTTCCCTCTGCTGAATAATGGGCTCCTGGCCCACTTGTTCTAGTTCAGAGGAAGAAGAAAGGAAAAGGGGCAAGAAGGTACTCAATTATCATGAACCAGTCCTACACTTCACACTCCTGGCAGATGACTAAAGTTGATCTTTCTCCCTCTCTCTCTCTGGTGGGGTTTTAGTGGGTTCCTCTCACTGTGCTCTAGCACTGAGTCCCTGTCTCCTGCTGTCTCTCTGACCCAGAAGGATGAGTTTCTCCTATAGGCTGTCACTTATGAAACTCCACTCTCAGGTATACCGCCACACTCTTTCTGCTGAGGACTCCACTGCACTGCAGGAGGCCTATTGAACAGATGGAGATTCATACTGGACTACTCTCATGCAGCCCACACACCCCTCCACTTGACATGCTAATGCATCCTTTGCCCCAACATCTTTGAAGCAGGCTGATCCCACAGCAGCAGAAAACACCACCAAAGCTACTAGTCAGCCCTTGTCTCTCCCTCTAGACTGTGTGGACAGGAATCAGACCCTAGACCCCATTTCACCATAGTTCTGTCAGGCTGAGTCAGCCAACAGTTTGCATAACTTTAGGGAATACACTTCAAAATCCTCAGAGTGTCCATTTCATTCACCAAGCATAGGTGATATTATGAAATTCATCTCTCAAAGGTAGGTGATGGAGTCTCAAAGCATGAAAAAAAAATGCTTTTCAAATAAATGTATTTGGCCATCTTCTCTCTCTTCTCATCCTCGTAACACTTTTTAAATACTTGGTCTGCTAAGTCAGGGAACTGATTCTCAGAGAATTCCTTTACTAAAGTCTACATTTATAGATATGTCTCACTCCCCATTTTGCTATCAATAACTATTCTATTAGTACCCCAATTGTAACAGGGGCATGAATAGTCTCATTCTAACATGATGATAATAGCTAGTTGAAGGCTAAGCTTAGCTTCTCTAATAGAGTCCCAAAAGATAGCAGATTAAATAAGTCTAAAGCTTGACTTTTCACCACTGGAAAGGCTACTTTGTTTGATTAACATAGGACTCAAATTCCTTCCACCTTGATCCTCTGCCACCATTTAGGTCCATAATCCTCAAATTTTTCAGTCCCAGACTCCCATTACATTCTTTAAAATTATTGACAACCCACAAAAATCTAAAACACTGCCACCACAAAGTGATAGCAAGGACACAGAGCAACAGACATTCACTCATTGATGATATAAATGCAAAATGGCACAGCCACTTTGCAAGACAGTTTGGCAGTTTCTCACAAAACTAAACATATTCTTACCATATGATCCAACAAACAGCTCCTTGGTATTTTCTCAAATGAATTGAAAACTTATGTCCAGACAAAAATCTGCACATGAATGTGTATGACAGCTTTACTGGAATTGCCCAAACTTGGAAGCAGCCAAGATGTCCTTCAGTGGGTGAATAGATAAATAAACTGTGCTACATCCAGACAATGGAATGTTATTCAGTGCTAAAAAGAAATGAGCTATCAAGCTATAAAAAGGCATAGAAGAAGCTTAAATGCATATGCAGTGAAAGCAGTCAATCTGAAATGGCTACATACTGCATGGTTACAATTACAGGCTCTCTGGGAAAGGAGTGCCTTTTTGAAGACAGTAAAAGGATCAGTGGTTCCAAGGGTAAGGGGGAAGGGAGAGATAAATAGGCAGAGCACAGGGAATTTTTAGGGCAGTGAAAATATTCTGTATAATACTATCATGGTGGATACATGTCCTTATACATTTGTCAAAACCCACGCAATGCACAGCACCAAACATGAACTCTAATGTAAACTGTGCCCTTTGGGTGATAATGATGTGTCATCATAGACTTATCAATCATAATAATATAGTACTCTGGTTTGGGATGCTGATGGTTGGGAGGTTGAGGCGAGGGGATGAGGAGGTATATGAAAACTCTCTGTACTTTCCATTCAATTTTGCTGTATATTTAAAAATTCTGTAAAAAATAAAGTCAAATAAGATTCTTGATGGCATCAAAGAGCTTTGGATTTTACAGACTAAAAGACTGTATCAACAATTATTGCATGAGAGGAATAAAATCAAACAACCCAATTAAAAAGTAGCCAAAAGTCATGAATAAAAGCTTTTCTAAAGAAGATAGACTAATGGTCAATAATCATAGGAAAAAATGTTCAACTTCACCAATCATCAGGGAAATGAAATTCAAATCAAAACCACAATGATGTATCACCTAACCCCAGTGAGAAGGGCTTTTACCAAAATGTCCAAAACCAATAGGTTGGCATGGATATAGAGAGAAAGGAACACTGATACACTGTTGGTGGGACTTCAAACTAGTATAATCTTCATGGAAAACAATATGGAGATTCCTCAAGGAACTAAAAGTAGACCTATCATTTGATCCATCAATCCCATTACTGGATATTTACCCAAAGGAAAAGGTCATTTTATAAAAAAGACACTTGTAGGGCGGTGCCTGTGGCTCAAAAATATAGGGTGCTGGTCCCATATGCTGGAGGTGGTAGGTTCAAACCCAGCCCTGGCCAAAAACTGCAAAAAAAAAAAAAAGACACTTGTACTCAAATGTTTATTACAGTACAATTCACAATCACAAAGATGTGGAATCAACCCAAGTGCCAATCAATCCATGAATGGATTAACAGAATATGGTATACATATACCAGCCATGGAGAAAGATGACTTAATCCCTTTTGCAACAATTTGGATGGAACTAGAAACCATTATCCTAAGTGTAGTATCTACAGAATGGAAAAACAAACAACACGTGTACTCAGCATTAAACTGGAACTAAATGAACAGTACTCATGTGCACAGATGGATGTGAAACTCAGTGAAAATCAAGCACTGAGAAGGCAGGGAAGAGGGGATGGATGAAATTACATCTAATGGGTACAAAGAACACGGTCTGGGTGATGGGTACACTTATAACCCTGACTCAAGCAGTGTAAAAGCAATCCATGCAAGCAAAAGACTTGTATTCATGTATATTCTAAAAATTTTTTTAAGTTTTAATTAAATATAGAAAATAATCTGAAAAAAATTATTGCATTGGAAATTAACCTAAATTGTGACAATATTTGTTCACTTACTAATTTTGTTTGTTTTGTTTGGGGTGGTTTACTTTTTTTGTTTGTTTTGTCTTGTTATGTTTTGTTGGAGAGAGGGTCTTCTTCTGTTACCCAGGCTAGAGAGCAGTGCGCGTTATCATAGCTCACTGCAACCTTAAACTCCTGGGCTCCTCCTCCGTCAGCCTCCCAAGTAAGTGGAACTACTGGTGTACACCACCATTCCTGGCTAATTTTTCTATTTTATTTTATTTTATTATTTTAATTAAATTAATTAATTTATTATTTTTATTTTCTTGCTCTTTCTTGAGGTAGCATCAAACTCCTAACCTCAAACAATCCTCCCATCTCAGTCTCCCAAACTGCTAGGATTACAGGTAGGAGCCACTATGCTAGGACTGTTCATTTATTTAAAAATAACAACAATCAACTTATATAGGAAAAGAAGTTATATATTTCCAGAAAAAATAAATCTTTTTAGTAAAACAAACATTTAATGAGAACAGTAAAATTGTTTTGTTTTTTAAAATCTCTTTAATGTCTGGGTTAATTAAAGTCAGTTAGATTCTCATATCATCTTCTGCATTAAGTATGTTGTTTTCATTGAAATATATAAATAAATTCCAGCCTCACACAGAATTGTAGCTGGAAAAGGGAGGGCTTTATAATAGTCTTTTCATGACTACTTTGTTTGATACTATACAAAAACAGGACAAGTGATGGTGTTTATAGGATAGTTGCAGGGTGGAATCTGAAATCTGATATTAATGAACTTTTCACATTCTGTTATATTAAAATTCACTGGTCTATCTTTCCATCTGAATGGATTTCTTGACTCTGTGTGATTTTGTAACAGCATACATTAGTCAAATCTTGGCTTACTGAGTTAATATAAGTTTTCCAAATGTTGATACACATCATTATGCAGTATTTTTAAAACATATTAATCAATATACTGCCAATATCATCAGAAAAAATCTTTAAGTATTGAGAATCTGTCAAATTCATAGTAGCAGATCAAAGTTTTTAAAAGTATCTTTGCTTGATCACCCAAATCTTAACATTGGCTGGCTTGTTCACTAAAAAAACAAAAACAAAAACAAAAAAAACTTGGGAGGCTGAGGCAAAAGAATCACCTAAGCCCAAGAACTGGAAGTTGCTGTGAGCTGTGATGCCCACAGCACTCTACCAAGGGCAACAGAGGGAGACTCTGTCTCTTAAAAAAAAAAAAAAAAAAAAGTCTGCCCAAATCCCCAGGTCTAAATAACCATAGTTTCCCTATCTATAGATTTAAAAGGAACTGGTGGTATATCACTAAAGCAAAAAAACAAAAAAAGCAAGTCCAGCCATATAAACAGAAAGTCATACGAGTTTTGAGACAACCATCTCTTGGGTATGCAGCATATGGGAAGGATCTGATGCATACTTGCCATTTTGTCACAGTGAATGTTCAAAAGATGTGTATTCAGGGGCCAAGATTTAATAAAATTAATGGTTTTTACTGCTTCATCAAGAACAACTTTAGGTAAAATTGGAACTGTTTACCACTAGTGTTGTGTTGAATGACTACTGAATGACCTGTACAATGTACTTGTATGATGAACTGCCTAAATTTATGCTAAAGTGACAGCTTTACCCATCATTGATTTTGTACCATCAGTGTGAATGTCAGTATAGTGGAAAAAGGAAACTAACAAATTAATATTATTGTGAAGATAGTTTTGACCTCTCAGGCCCTCAGAAGTGTCTTAGAGACTTACGGGAGTATGGAAACCACACTTTGAGGTCAAATGCCCTAGAGTTCTGTCTGCATCTGCATGGTCTAAGTTAGGTAAACTCCATATCAGCCTGTTGTGATGGAAACCTATTAAAGAAAAATAAGTATGTTTGTTTCTGCTTGCATTGTACTGGTGAGAACTTGGTCACCTTGTGTTCAATAGCTATTTCTGAGTAATCCATCCCCCAAATTTAGTGTCTTAAAACAACCACCATTTTATTCAGTTCATTATTCCATGGTTGGACAATGTGTACTCAGCTGGATGGTTCTGTTCTGTGTTAGAATTCCTAATGCATCTTGATCAACTAGGTGGTTTTGTTTCTGGGGGTTTGCTTACTGTCAGCTGAAGAAATGAGGTAATTAGCCATGTGCTTCTTACCATCCTGCAAACTAGCCAAGCTCATTTGCAGACAGCACTAAAATTCCAAGGAAGAGCAATGGTATGAAAAGTCTATTGAAACCTACGCTCAGAATTGACACAAATATTACTCCCACTGCATTCTATGCTAGACAAGCAAGTCATAGGCCAGCTCATATTCAAAGAAAGGGGCAGGTGACTTTACCTAATGAAAGCAGAAGCAGCAAAGTTACACTGCAAAAGACTGTGAATTCAGGGAAGGCAATAGTTACAGTCAGTTTGCAAATACTCTACCACACGTGGCCAAAATTAGCTGCCAGAAGGAGTGACAGAGTCTTTAAATGGCAGGCATAAACTGATGGGTAGGAAAAACAGTTTTACTGGGAACAAATTAGCAGTCTATAAAGATTTCAGTTGTCGCCAATACTAAACAAAATCACTACAAAGCTTTTTGGGGAAGTTGACAATTTGATTCTAAGACTTTATGCAGTTAAACAAGTGGTTTTCCTACACAAGAAGTGACAAGATAATGCTAAAGAAGAACATGGAGGAGACACCTACCTGCCTTTGCACATATCAAGACCCCTGAACCAGAAACCAACCCAGGTATATATGGAAACTCTATTGTCAGTGAGGATGTATTATATATCTATGGGAAATAAGGACTGTCTTTGTCTACTTCATGCTGTTATGATAGGATACTGATACAGGGACAGGTGGCGCCAAGACCTGCCGCCTTATAATCCTGGCGTTGGTGTGGTGGCAGCCTGTGGAACCAGGGGACTAGAGGGTGGGCAGTGGGGCCCTGGGAGCCTCTAGTAGCCAGAGGGGCCAGATAATTGCCGGGGAGAAACTGGCGCTTTGGTGTCTCCTTCCCCGTGCAGCTCCAGCTGAAAAGGAAGCCCCACCTTTTCTAGGGCATGTCAATTTCATGGCCGGTCAATTTCATGTACGTCTCCAAGGCTTGAGAGTTCCTGTTACTTGCTGCTAAATGGAAGGCTGGCTATAACTTTAGAAGACCTATACCCTAAAAGTAAACCCTGAGTTGGCAAAACAACCCCCTGCAACTATATATACCCCTGAGAAGAGCTCCTGCGCACAGACTTCAGACTCTTGTTCCCTACATGGGTTCTCTCTGTCAGGAGCTTTGGTTTTTGTAGTTTTTGTATTCTTTGTGAATAAATCCTGTCTCTGCTGTTATGGTAAGATACCACAACTCCATAATTTATAATGAACAGAAATTGGCTCAGTAAATTTACTGGCTCAGTTTTGGAAGCTGAAAAGTCCAAGATCTAGGACTTAGCGTCTTGCAAGGGTGTTCTTGCTGCATCATCCCCTGGCAGAACATAGAAGGACAAGAGAGAAAGAAGGGGCCACAGGGATTAAGTTTTACCTCTTAACACTGCTACAATGCAAATAAATTTCAACATGGGTTCTGGAGGGGAGAAACATTCAAACCATAACAAGGACTAACGACTTCAATGGAAAAGGGAAAAACAGAACAATTTTAGAAAGTAATACCAAATAGCTTTATGAGCTGAAGGAAAACAAGGGTCCCTTATATAAGACCTGAAGTTATCATAACTATATTAAAATTGGGGCCTTCTGTTCATCAACAAATGCTATCAAGAGTGTGATAAGATAAGGCAACATAGAAATGAGACTGGAATAATAAAATAGATTAAAGGAATAGAACAGCAAGGCAGAAATGGCTCAAACTGATCATGAGCCATAGACTGAGAGAGAACATTTACATTACAAATAACCAGCAAAAAAATAAAAAAAAAAAAACACTAGCTAGAATGTATGAAAACCCATAAAGAAAAGAAGGAAGGCAAGAGACACAAACAGTCATCTCAGAGAAGAGGAGGTATGTCGGGTGGATAAGCATATAAAAAAGATGTCCCTCAGTAATGGGGGGTGGAGCCAAAATCAAATGGCATGTTATAAATCCCCAGTTCTGCAAATATTGAAATATCTGATGTCACATGTCTTCATAAAGAGGATATTTAGCAAAAGCAACCCTTATACACTTAAACACTGCTAGTGGGCGCACAACCCCTTTGGAAAACAGTTTGTCAATATATAATGCAGTGTACATAGCGTACCCTATGCAGCATCAATTTCTCTCCTCAGGTATGTATTTAAAGAAAGTCTTGCAGGTGTGCATGAGGAGACATACAATATCCATGGAAACATTGCTCATAAGAGCAATATTTGGGGAGAAACAAATCACATTTAAATGAATAAATTACATTTTCATACTATGGAACATTATACATATATATCAGCTAAAAGTGAAATGAGGGCTGGTTGTGGTGGCTCACACTTGTAATTTCTGCACTTTGGGAGGCCCAGGAATTCAAGACAAGCCTGAGAAACATAGAGAGGCCTTGTCTCTACAAAAAACAGAAAAATTAGTTGGGTGTGGTGGCATATAGCTGTAGCTCTGGCTCCTAGGGAGGCTGGGGCAGGAGGATTGCTTGAGTTTAGGAGTTTGAGGTTGCATGGTGAACGATGATGATGGCACTGTGCTCTAACCCAGACAATAGAGCAAGACACTATCTTAAAAAAATATATAGGAAGGAATCCCAAAAAATTATGTTAATAATAATTTTAAGCAGATAAAAGCAAGTGATAGCAACAAATATATTGTATGGGTCCTATAATGATAAAGCACATCCCAAACTAAACAGTGCGCTTCCTAAGGATTCATTCCCAGACACCAGTGCTGGTTTATTCTACTGCCAACATGGCTAAGCCAGGAGCTACATGTCCCAGAGTTCCCTTCCCAATGCAAGCATGAGGTTAGACTTTCAAAAAGGGGAACTTTAACAAGATACTGGAGGCAGAAGTGAAACAGCTTCCAATTTTCTCCAAGGGTGTGTGCATCAAATGTGGTGATATCAGGGGAGAGGCAGAGGTGCAGGGCTTCCAGGTTAACTTCCTCTTGTCCACCCAGTACCTGCCCTGCTTCCTCCTTGCCAGCCCCCTGATGAGCCTGACACAGAGGGGCAATCACTTCCCCTGGTCTTCTCCTCCAGCTCCCCTTTTGTGGCTCACTCCAGTGACTGGTCTTAACTCTTCTTTGAAATTTCGACTTGCCCATCCAGGCAGTGCTCAGGAAGTCTGGGTAGTCATTTCTCCTCCATTTCTCCCATTGCCCTTTCCAGATTGTCACTGACAGCACGGGGTATAAACCCCATAATAACACCCTCATCCCACATCATAGTGGCTCTGTTTTTCTTGTGAAACCCTTCCAGATACATTGGCAACACTATAAAGACAAGCAAAAGAACATCTCAGACAAAATTCAAGACACCAGCAGCTCTGGTGAGGAGGGGAAGGGACAGAGTTAAGAAGTGACACACAGGGCACTTGAGGCACTAGAATATCCTTCTTCCTTAGAAGGATGTGAATATGCAAGCACTTACTTTAGCATAATTATTTATAAAATTGTACATGTATAATATGGACTTCTATCTGCTATAAAGTTTACAATTAAAAGTTAAACACAAACAAAGACATATAGGGAAATGTTTTAAACCAGAGTCCAAATCTTCAGGAAAAGTCAAGATGCTGTAAAGCAGGGGTCCTCAAACTTTTTAAACCGGGGGCCAGTTCACTGTCCCTCAGACTGTTGGAGGGCCGGACTGCAGGCCCCGGAACGAGTCAGCTGCTAAGCAGGACAGGCAACAGTGGCAAAAACATCCGGCGGGCGGGATAAATGTCCTAGGTGGGCTGCATGTGGCCCATCGGCCGTAGTTTGAGGACTCTGGCTGTCAAGGCTAAGAAGAAAAAGAATAGCCTGTGGTCAAAGAGAAATCAGTGTTGGAACTTGGTCTCTGTGCAGGGAGGCAGGAAGAAGCAGTCAGATCCAGAGACCCAGGTGGTGAGGGAACAGACTGCTCAGTCCCCAGATGGTAGAGTGTAAGTGGAATGGTGATCAGGGACAGGGAGGAGACTAAGGAATTCTTCCGAGGAGAGACCTGTATCCTAACACAGGAGTTACATACACTGGTTCTACCCAGGATGGCAGGTGTAGCTAGGAAAAGGCAATGTGGTCCACAGCTGGCAATAGTGTAGGGAGACAAAGACATGGCAGAGGATAGGTTTTTCCAAAGGGCTTCTTAGAGGCTACCTGGAGAGCTGGGGGATCCGCAGCTGGTGAGCTGAAACTGAGGGTGAGCTGGATTGAGAGGTAGACCTCAAGTCAGGGAGCAGGGGAGACAATTTGACAATAACCTAGCTGCCACCATTTATGGAATCCTTGCTGAGCTGGCTGACTTGAACTTGGCTTCTAAACATTGGCTTTCCTCTTTTCTCACTGAATTCAACTCAGTTCTCTAATGATCTTATTCAATTTCATGACCTTCCATACTATTTCTATTTCAGGGCAGGCCTTTCCCCTAAGCTCCAGACTTTCATATCTGACTGCCTTTGCAATATGTCTACGTGAATGTTTAATCGTCATCTCATATGTTCAGTATTGAGGTCCTTAACACACAAACCACCCCACCACTCCAGTCCCAAATCTACTTCTCTCACCACCATCCCCACCTCAACAAATGACAGTTACATACTATTGTTGTTTAGACAAATGCAGCATCTTTCTTGACTGCTCTCCTGCTCCCACATCCTGCACGGAATCCCTCCCTCAGCAAACCCTGGGAGTCTGAAGCAGCTGCACCTGTCCATCTTCTTGTAAGTCCATTAACCTAGCAGCCCTGGCTGCCTCGTGCCTTTCCACTCGTAATTCCTTCTGCCTGTGTTCTCTGTCCTGTGAAATCTGCCTGGCGGCCTCCTTCATCTCATTTATTCTTTCCTCAAATATCTTTTTAATGAGTCCTTTTTAACTAATCCTAGTTAAAATTACAAACCAGCCCCAAAACACTTTCTAGTCCTTTTTCTTGCTTTATTTTTCTCCTTAACAGTTATCATCATTTAATATAACATTTATGTTATATTTAACTTTTCTGTTCTTT
>NW_003852532.1:5253856-5256840 GCF_000181295.1 Otolemur garnettii | reverse complement strand
GTGACTTGGCCTACACAGAAGCTGGGAGTCAGACGCCAGAGAGACCAGATGTAAACCCCCAAATCCACAGTAACTGTACACAACTGTACTGCAGAGTATTTTAATAATTAAAAGTGCTTTAAATATGTGTATTGTAGGGCTGTGTTAATTGGGGACTGATAAAATCTGAAACTGCAATGCATGACAAAAATAGAAAACATGGTTTTGCAAATAAATTTTTAATCTAAAAATGAAATGGCCACAGGATGGCAGTAAAAGGTAAGAGATAAGGATAGGCCACTTATTAACCCTTAAAAGGGTTTTAAGGCCTAGAGAAACTTCAAGCAGCTTGACACAACCTGTACACCGTTCTTCAAACTAGATACAGAAATAATAATTTAAAAAAAATCCTAAACACTAAAGTTCTTTGACTGAAACTAAAAATAATGATACTCATTTGATGATTATGATATGGTTTAAGATGTCTTCCTATAACTCTATTTTCAATAGAGTTTCAATATTTTTACACATAAATTATGGCATAACCAAGTTAAATTTTAAAGAGAATTTAAAAGCACAAAACAAGCTTTCATCTCCGTTTCCCTCCTGGTCTCAACCCTTGATGCCCTTCCTCTGCCTACATCTCATTTACAATTGAAGTCATTAATCATCTTGAAAACATTTGAACGTTTCTCTGCTCACTTTGAGAATAATCCTTGGGTTCATATTCTTGGTTGAAGCTGTCTGCTTGTAAATTCCTCACACTTGTTAAGTGTAAATGTAACTCATTAATGTGTTCTAACTAAAGTTACCACTTCAGAGTTGATGGGCAAATAGCCAGTAAAACAGCTTTAGTACAAGTGAAATCTTGTCAAAGGAATGTCAAGGGTAGCATTGTCCAGGGAACCATGCGTGGCAGGACTAGGGCTGGAGGCAGCACATTTGTTCATTCATTCATTCTGTATAAACTTGCTAGTGTGTAGACGCTGCCAGGCAGTATAGTGCATGCTGGAGATAGTGGCGGGAAGGAACATTTTCACCCTAGCAGCTTCTGGTCCAGCTAGGATAACAGGAAGGTAAACAGGCAAATATTGTACAAGGTGACAACTACTAAGGTATGAAGTGAGTGCAGAATGTGAACTCTACGAGCATAAGAGTTTGGTCTGCTTTGTTCATTACACCCCAGTGCAGGAATGGCTACATAAATTGTGAGGCTCAGTACAAAATGAAAATGTGAATGTGGGGCCCTTGTTTCATAATTATTAAGATGTTCAAGATAGCAGTGGCAGAGCATTAAGCCAAGTGTGGAAGGTCCTCTGAGGCCCAATAAATGCAGCCCTGCTCTCATGTCTAGAACGGTGCCTGGCATATGGTAGGCTTTCAATAAATATTTGGGCAAAAAAAGAAAGAGGGAGGGAATATGCAGCGAGAGGGCAATGAGAGGGTCTTAGAAAAAGTGCCTGAGCTGGGCTTGGTAAGTCAGCAAAGATTTCCTGAAAGGAGATCGAAGGTGGAGCAGGAATTCCCTAGGAAACAGCAGAGTAGGAGAGAGCATTCTACGCAGAAGGACGCACATGGTCAAAGTCCCAGATGTAGAGGAAGAGCTTGGCTTATGGAAGAATTAGTGGGCAGTGTGAATTTGCTAAGTGTAAGCCCACATTTTCAAGAAAGAAAAGGGGAAACATCAGAGTCCCTTCCCGATTATTCCATGAAAGTTTTGTCTGATACATGAAAATTATGCACGTGTATGCATACTGAACCGTAATGTAAAATGCTGAAGAATTTACTGGGTTGAGATCAAAGAAAGCATGAAAGGCCCTAGGCTCGAGCAGCGGAGTGTGGTGGGTGCAATAGAGCGAAAAGATACGAGGCGAATTAAAGGTGCAAAGGTGAGCCTGGAGAAGTAGCAGTATCAGTTTAAGAAGGGCCTTGCAAACCTTATAAAATGTTTAAACGTCATTCTGATAACATGAAGAAGCCATGCTGATTTAAATATTTTTAAATAAGAGAATAACATAATCAGATGGCATTCTTAAAAAAGATTGCCTGCCACTTGGAATGAGTTCTCCCCACTACAGCCAATCTAATCACTCCTAGGTTAAAATCCTTAATTGCCTTCCGACTGTTTTTAGCGTGAAACCCCAAGTTGTTGCCAGATTTATAGGCCCTTTCTAGGTCTGAGACTTTAGGTAGAGCTCCTTTGAGCTATTCCCACTCAGCCCCACCCAGCCGCTAAAGGCCAACTCTTTCTTTTGGGTGCCACTCAGCCTCTCCCTGTCTTACTCTGGAAAGATCTAGTCCAGCTGCCTCGCTGCTAGCCTTCTGCTTAGAGAATTCCCCTTCTACTTTCCAGCCTCAGACCCTCGGAGCTTCTCTGGGAGCCTTTCTCTGAGCTCCAGAGTTTCCCCATCACTGCGATGAGATCCCGATGCCCTATCACACCCATCATTTGTACTATTACTGTGTGATGCCCACGTCCCTGTTAGGCTGTGAGCTCTGCGAGGGCAGGTGCTCTTCTGTGAGGTTTATCACAGCACCTAACATGGTGAGCAGCCCACGGTAGCATTCACCTATAGGTACAATGAGTGGGTTTAAACAAATGGAGAACACACCCCCCCTGGAAGCACAGCTTCCAGTTTAAAACTATTTAACAATGCAAATGAGGTAAAAGAGAGTACAGCTTGAGAGGAATGGGTGCCTAAAAGAGCTATTTGAGATGTAAAATTGACAAGCTGCTAATTACATTTTATATGCTGATCTAATTCCATTTATCTGGAGGCGAGGTGTCTTCTGTGGCGTAGACTTCTTCCTACAGGACAGCACTACCAAATTAACTCCATTTAGCCGAGAAAACAGGTTCATAAGTTCATAGAAAACTTATGAACCCTGAGCTACTGAAGACCACTCTCTCTCTTTTATTTTTCTGATAAGTCTTCCAGGCAAAACAAGAAAGAAATCAAATGCTAACTCTCCTACTCCAGAAAGTAATAGCAGCTCAGACTCTC
>NW_003852532.1:5253147-5253652 GCF_000181295.1 Otolemur garnettii | reverse complement strand
GTAGTCACCTAAGTAATTGAAGAGAACAAGAGCAAGTAGAATTTTAGAAAGGAAGGAAAAAATTATTTTAACAACCTAGATAGCAGGCTAAGCCTCGTCCTAGAGACTGTAGGCACTGAGGACAGCATAGTGCTGGATTTTATACCCAACTTTTGGGGGATGTCAGCTGCTTCTTAGAAATTCCCAGGGTCTTGATCAATTCCGTTCCTACAATGTGTAACTATCCATATCAGAAAGCCCCAGAGACGTTAACCAGCTCCCCCCAATCAACCAGCTCCCCCAAACAACTCACCTGCGAGGTCTTGCCCCTGGGAGGTCGTTAGTGATAACCCAGGTCAACCTGAGCCAAATCAGCTCCAAATAGCCTAACCTCATCTGCCATCCACCTTACTCATGCCTAACTGCCTGACCTAATGTTTCCATTCTCAAAGTGATTATAAAGGGCACCTCCCAATTTAATGTCTGTCCTTGAGAAATTTCCATATGCTTAATTTAACTGCTCCAT
>NW_003852532.1:5251923-5252745 GCF_000181295.1 Otolemur garnettii | reverse complement strand
GGGAAAACACCCAGTTCCAGAATCAAGTTGGCACTAATATCAAACTTGGACTCTTCTTATATCAGCTTGCTGGTTTCCACAAAGTCTGCCTGGCTTTACCTACCATGGTTGTCTTTTCCAATTCATCTGCTCAAAAGCAACCTTCCTCTGGGATGCAGGGAGCAGAAGTAAGCTAAGTTAGCAAGTAGTTTTCTCTTTTGGTAGAAGGGATGAGAGAAAGGCTGGGAATAGACATGTGAATCACACTGCACATAAAAATGAGTATACACTCTTAAGCTTAAATATTTTATGCAATAATAAAACTAAATCAAATGTGTCAATTCTGTCATAAACAAAAAGCAATAAAAATCAAATGTATTATATTAATTGTTTATAAAAATTAAAATCATTTTGCTGAATCTAAGTTGCCACTCACACCTATAGCCTTAGCACATGAAGATTTTCAATTTATGATATAACTTATATTATCCTACACTATGTGATGACTTTATTTTCCTAATAGTATTCTGTAGTCAAACTACTCTTCTGAAAAGTAATTATTTCTGCCATGCACAAATGATGTCTACTCTGCCTTCACTTGACAAGAATGCTTCATTGGCATATTCAGTTTCCTTCTGTTTTTTCTCATCAGCAAGTGATGGTTCAAATTGTACTACTTGGTGCCAACACAATTAAAAACACAAGTACAGCCATGTATGGTGGCTCACACCTGTAATCCTAGCCCTCTGGGAGGCCAAGGCAGGAGGTTCACTTGAGCTTACAAGTTAAGAGGCCTGCACAAGAGTGAGACCCCCCTCTCCACTAAAAATAGAAAAACTAGCC
>NW_003852532.1:5235789-5251693 GCF_000181295.1 Otolemur garnettii | reverse complement strand
AGAGGTAGCCCTCAGATAGAAGATAATCCAGGGGATCCCAAATATGCAAATACTAATTTTTTAAGATTAGCATCAAAGTGAAACCATTATAATATCTTAAAATTTTTTATTGACAACTTGGGATTCCTCAGTGCTCTTGAGACCACACTCAAGAAACACACCTCCAAAATATTGTTTGGTGACCACCTTCTGTAATATTCATAAAGCTCCTCTATTTCAGCTTCTTCCCTTAACTCTTCTTCAATTATCCACTTGTAATTCCACCTTTTAGGGAAGAAATCACATCAACTGTTATTATTTAATATACATATTTTCATTCAGCCCTTCATTTTGTGCCTGATTTCCACCAGATTTTGCTCCATTACTGCTCCCTAAGAGTAGCAACCAGCATCTTGTTCTAATTTCATTTGGATTCTCACACTGTCATGAGACATAATATCTGTGCTGATTGATAGGAAAATTTATCTTTGATCTTCTTATGCTCTTTTACCACACATACATAGCCCACATAATCTTCTCAAGTCTTTAGTGTTGATTGCTCTATAACTTAGGGGGTTGGTTGGTTGTTTTTAGAGACAGGGTTTCAATCTATCACCTAGACTGGAGTGCAGTAGCATGATCATAGCTCATTGAAGCCTCAGGTTCCTGGGCTCAAGGATCCTCTTGCTTCATCCTCCTGGGTAGGTTGGACTCCAGGGGCAAAGCACCAAACCTGGATAACTTTTTAAACAATTTTTGTGGAGACAGAATCTCGCTATATTCCCCAGGCTTGAACATGTAGTCTCAAATTATCCTCCCACCTTAGCCTCCCAAAGCACTGGAGTTATAGGCATGAGGTTACACTGTGTGTAACCTATAATTCCTCTTGATTCCTGACAGTAATGACTTAGTCATTTACCCTGTCTCTATTTGGATCTCTGAGAAGCAAATACCAAAACAGGACTAGAGGTGCAAGAGATTTATTAGCTGAAATGCCTGTGAAGGAAAAGAAACAAGAGAAGGCTGGAGAGCCTTTGGATAATGATATGGAGCTGAAATCTGGGAGAAGAGAGCACAGAAGGTTGACTGGGAAGGAAGAGCCTCCAAGAGAAGCTCAGTTCTTAGACTATCTCAATTAGCTAATGAAGAAACCAGTATTTAATATGAGCTGGCTCTGGCACCCACACCAGGATCAGCCATTGGTTGGGAACAACCTGGGGACAGAGCAGGATGGCCTTGTATCCTTGCAGTGCTGTATCAAAAGGTAAGACAGCTGGACTATATTCAGTTCCTTACATCAGGTTCTTGAGGAGAATCATACAACTTAATGCCAATGAGTGTAATTCCAAATATTTACGCTTCTGAGGATGTTTGCATATAATCTCATGCACAAATATCTTATTTTAAGCTTTATTATAAATAATAAAATAAACATTTTAAGGTATTTCAGAAATTCTTGAACACGATTTGGATATGAGAGCTTTGGATGAAGTACAAATTAGAGGACTTTAATAAACTCCTAAGACTCAAAGACTTCCAGGGAAAAAGAAACCAGCCTTTCAAATTTCCCTCCCCAGTCTGGAAGCATCCCCTGACTTCACCCACTGCATCTGCTCCTCTCAGTACCTCTCAATAACCTTACTGTGCTCTCACTGTCCAAAGTATACTGCACAATATCAGGCTCAGGTCAAACTCTTAACTAAACAGGGCCTCTTCTCTGGTCAATGAAGCCTAGGGATCTTTTCCCACACTTGGAAAATTCTGATTGTACTTAAAAAATAATTTCTATGCTTCATCTTGATTGTACTTCACTATTCAGGCCCAACCAAAATGTGTTCCCAATCAAGGTAATGCTCAACAAGTTGGGGAAACCCAAACATTTCATTCAAGTCAGCCTTAAGTAAAAGTGGAATTTCTTTGGCACTTTTCTGCATATATTATACATATGTTTGTATGTATTTGTGCTACAAATATAAAGAGCAGGAGTTTTAAAGTGAATTCTAGAAGGAGAATCTTTTGGAAATTCTTATTTTACGTTATTTAGTGTATTCATTATTTTCTGATAATATCTCAGGAGGAGAATGGAGGTAGAACAAAGAAGAGGCATGGGGAAGTCTTAATGTAGAGGTAAAGGTCCACAAAAGGACAATAAAATATTTTATGAGTCGTCTCTTTAATATCCCCCATCTTTTTTTTTTTTTTAAACAGCAGTGGGGGCATGCTGGCCCTCTCTGCTATCTGTCTGTCCACCCTCTAGGTTACCTCCTTGGGCTGTTCTGGGAACCAGGATCCCTCTCTGGCCGGTCCATGCCGGACATTAGCCGATATCCCCCATCCTTTGGGGGAATCAATACCTGAATTCCTAGGCCAGGCATAGTGGCTTATGCCTGTAATCCTAGTACTTTGGGAAGCCACAGCAGGTGGATTGCTTAAGCTCAGGAGTTGGAGACCAGCCCGAGCAACAGCAAGACCTCTCAAAAAATAGCTGGATATTGTGGTCCATACCTGTAGTCCCAGCTACTCAGGGGCTGAGGCAAGAGGATCTGGGAAGCCCAGGAGTTTGAGGTTGCTGTGAGCTATGACACCAGATCACTCTACTGAGGGCAACAAAGTGAAACTGTCTAAAAAACAAACAAACAAAAAAGCCCTGAATTCATTACCAAGGCCAGTAATCAAATGGGCAGAGAAAGGTTCTTTGTTGTTTGTGTTCTAGTATCTTAAACCAGAGTAGTTGGCACAACACAATTATCACAAGATCATAGTCAATGGTTCAAAGCAATGACATTTGACTGCCAAAAACTCCCCATTTTTCTGCTTAAAGGTAGGATGCTGGTCTTTGAGGCACTAGTCCACTGCCCTCCTCATTTGCCAGCAAATTAATAAATTTTGCTTTCCTTTTCCTCAAACCACTTCTCTTCCTTCTTCGTTGGTCTTAGGGACAAGTACCAGACTTCTGGCAAGGATATCTGAGAGATGAAGGTGCACCCAGGCAGTACGCAGACTAGGCACTCTAACATTAGCCCCTGAGTTGCTGCAGTACCTGAAACTGCTCTTTTTTTTTTTTTTTTTTGTCAAAACCACAAAAAAATGGTGGTTGGGTCTATATCCAACTGTTGAGACAACAGGGATTGCCAAGAAGGAAAGGAATTTTTTTTAAAAAGTATTTCTTTTATCAGAACAAGCTGTTTGAATTCAGATAAGGAAAGGAATTTTTAATATGACCCATGTCATCTCCCAGAGAATGGGAGAAGCTGCCTCAAATTCATCTCTCCAACTAACAGAGATCACAGCCTTTTTGAGGAGGGGCTGCGTGTCTTGGGGCAGGTCACAGAACAGGGTGAATCTCAACCTCAGGAAGTCTGCCCAGGGGTCTTCAGAAGCTCAGTTTCTTCGCCATAAAGAAAATCCACCATTTCTGGGAAACACTTCAAAATGTCAAGTAGTTAGTTAAGGGAGAAGATTACTTAAACAAAAAAAGAGGCATTGAAATTTGTCCATGGAGCTGGTTAGAATTTTTATGTTTTATTTTATTTTGTTTTTCACCTAGAAGAGCCAGCAAGGCAAGTAAATAAGTAAGGAAGGCTTAAAAGAACTATATCTGGAGTCATGGTGGGAAGGATGAAGATGGTGACAAATTAAAGAGAACTCTCCCTGTTTAAATAAGACAGCAGCTATTCAGCTCCAGTTTTATAAGAACTTAGTTTTGCCACATCTCGTGTTTAAAGATAGTACAGTAATGCAGATGTTTCTGTAAAGTCTTCTTAGGATTAAAATATGTTAGCTCAAAGCCACAGATAAGACACTCTTCAGGCTAAACACACATAGCTGCAAGCCAGTTGTATTTCACAGGCCACTAAATTTCACCCTCTCCCCTACTGTGATGTGTTTCCAGAGATACTTATACTGTAATGGTTTATAAAGGTGTAAAGGTAAAAACTCTGGCAAGTTGGATTTTCAAACTATAGAAAAGGGAAGGCGTTGAATGGACATTGTCTCTTCTTAGTGCCCCTAAATCTCAAAGATATCATCCTCCTTAGGTCCAAGACTAATCTCAGTTGAAGAACATAGTCTGATTTTCTGCAAGATTCACACCCATTTTACATTATAGTTATTTTCATCATGTGTAAACAAAGAGCACACAGCCATTATTTTTGCTAAGTACGATTTTATTTTAAAAGTAAAACCATTTGCTTAAAGAAGCTTTTTCTCAGTCAGCGTATAAGAATGACAAGTTCCTTGGTTTGCCCTAGACCTCACATGTGGCTGGTCATGAACTATATGTGCTGTCAGTCACCACCCCTAATTTGAAAGGTACCAGTATAAAGGAAAAAGTAATTATCTGTTCAAGGCCTGATTCTATTGCTTAAATGCTTCCCCAAAATTCCACTGGGAAACTCAGGCACAGAAGTGCTAGAGCATCTCATCTTTTCTGTTGAAAAGTTAAAATAGGGCATCTTATCACCATGGTTACAGCAGTCTGTGGGTAGTCTTGGTCCCTTACTAACCTAAAGGATCAGTTAAGTGACCAACAGGGAATCTGAACTGCGGTGCCACTGACAAGCTGATAACAGCAGAGGAGCTGGCAGGCAATCTGAGATACCTTGCAACTGACATGTCTTTCCAAATAGCATGTCTGCACAAGGAGAAGACATTTTAAATGGGTTTTCCAATACTTACAATTGTAAAAATGAATGTGAAGTTGGACTTATTTTAAAAATTAATTAGAAGATTAAAGTATGTACTATGAATACACAGAGAAGAATAACTTGCATTAATATTCATTAAGTATATTTAAGAGCAGCAAAATTACATTGAACCTGAGAGAAGCCAAAATGTATGGCCTTACCTAAAAATATATAAATATATGGTCTGTTGCTGTGGCTCACGCCTGTAATCCTAACACTTTGGAAGGGCAAGGCAGGTGAATTGCTTGAACTCAGAAATTCAGAGACCAGCTCGAGCAAGATAATATCTGTATAGAAAATAAAAAAGTTAGCCAGGCATTGTGGTGGGCACCTATAGGTCCAGCTACCTGTGAGACTGAGGCAAGAAGATCACTTAAGCCCAACTGTTTGAAGTTGCTATGAGCTGATGCCAGGCCACTCTACCTAGGGCAACAAAGTGAAATGCTGTCTAAATAAATAAATAAATGCAAATTTAGATGAATGTGTCCATTTGTGTAGCCTATATTGAATACCTTCTATGTGCTAGCATTGCGCTAGGTGTTACAGGTGACAGGAACAAGAAAGAGGCAACATCCTCACCTTCAAATTACTCACAAGCTAATCAGAGATGCGTCAATGGGAAAGTTATTAGCCAGCATAATAAATGCTTTACAAATGTTATGTTGAAATTGTTATGGGTCCCCAAAGGAAGGAGAAATTGCTTAGGGTTCTCTAGGAAGGCTTCAGAGAGAAAGGCCATGCGGAATGATTCTCAATCCTGAGCAGCAGAGGGAAGGGCTTGTGCAGTGTCCCTCTGTGAATGAGCGTCACCTGCAGCCAGTACAGCAGGAGCTCCTGCAGCCTGTGGAGCCCACACTGCAGGGACAGAAGCTGGGGCAGGGGCGGCATCTTGAGCCAGATTAAGCAAAGCCTTTCAAACTGGATTTAATATTGCAGGCAACAAGGAAGCGGTGCTGTGGTATGCAGAAAGTAAGATGATCAGATTTGATGTCCAAGGTCTCCCCACCACCATATGGAGAAAGAACTAGAAGAGCTAGAGATCCAGATCAGATGCAGAATTCTGACACACGAGCCTCCTTGTTGTTTGAAGCTCTCTTTTCTATCAATTATATATTCATAAGAAAAAATTCTGAAAATACGCACACTCACTTTCTAGTTATCTTGTTGTTTCTACTTATTGTGTGAGGAGAAAAAGCATCTCGAGTGATAACTTATTCTACTCTCTCATGAGAGGGTGGGCTTAATCACTTTTTCAGGATTCTGAGACTCAAAAGATCTTTTTGTTTGTTTGACTCTCACGCATTTCGCATTTCAGAACTGTCAAAGTCTGCTCCTGCGTACAGCTCCAAAGGGTCAGAGATTATTTTAAAGACATTTAAAAGAGTAAAAACTACAGTGCTCCCTTAAAAATAAATTAATTCTTTTATTTTATTTATTTATTTTTTATTAAATCATAGCTGTGTATGTTAATGCAATCATGGGGTACAGTGTGGTGTGTTTTCATATACAATTTGAAATACTCTCATCAAACTGGTTAATGTAGCCTTCGTGTTATTTTCTTAGTAACTAAGACATTCATACAAAAATAAATTAATTCTTTTGTCTATAATATCTTAGAAAGAGAAATGTTAAAAAAATTAAATAAATATTGCTACTGAATAAAAAGGGGAACTTAAAAAAACAACAAAAGGGAACGTAAGGAGAGTTTGAAACCGTGATGTGCAGTGTTGCCTGGGTAACACTCTTACCTTCCTCCTCTGCCACCATGGATGAGTGGTCAAACCCAGACAATATTTATGTATTCAATTATTTTACTTCAAAATATTAAGGATGTACAGATATTTTTGGTGACATGGACCATAGTGTTCATTGTACCTGTTAAGTAGGTTTTTGCCCCTCCCCCCTGTTGGATTTCCACTGAGTTTTAACTTCCTTCCTAGACAATATTTAATCACAGTTACATTCACCAAGAATCATCAATAGACAACCCCTGGAAACTTTTGTCAGCCAGGGAAGTCCAGAGGCAAAAAGAGTGCTCAGCTCTTTTCCAGCAGGAACCATGGAGAGTGTCAAAGAGAAGAAAAAGAAGATTCCTGCTATATCAGAAACCATTAAGAAAAAGTGAAGGAATTTCACCAAGCTGAAGATAAAGCATCTGAAAAAGATGTTTACCAAAAAAAATGCTTTGATGAGCTAGGATGAAGCTTATCTATGAAAAATCTAAGCATTATCATGAGTAGTACAGGCAGTTGTACTTCTAGTACCGGCAGGACCCAAACTGGCATTTGTCATCAGGTATCAGTGGCATAAGTCCAAAGGTCTGAATGGTGTTGCGACTTCTTTACCTTCACCAGATCTTCAGTGTAACCTCTGTTAAGCTCAACAGGCTTCGATTAACATGCTGAGGATTGTAGAAGCACATATTGCATGGAGATACCCAGACCTGAAGTCAGTAAATGAGTTTATCTACAAGCATGATCATGGCAGAATCAATGAAAAGGGAATTACATCAACAGGTAACAGATTGATTGCTAGATCTTTTGGTAAACATGGTATCTCCTGCAAAAAGAATCTGATTCATGAGATCTGTACTGTTGGAAAATGCTTCACAGAGGCAAATAACTTCTTGTGGCCCTTCAAGTTATCATCTCTGTGGGTGGAATGAAGAAAAATATAATCCACTATGTAGAAGGTGGAGATGAGGCCGGGAAGACCAGATCAATAGGCTTACAAGAAGAATGAACTAAAGTATCTGCCATAATTATTGCTGTAATCTGGTCAGTCAATAAATAGTGATTGCTTTCAAATTGAAAAAAAAGTCCTCAAGAACTATAGGAATAGCCCTTCGCCCATAGCCATGTAATATTTCCCTGTGGGTTCCGTAAAAGTTTACAAATTCAATTTGGGGAAAAAAGTACAATTATCAACATCTCTAGGTAATGTTCCAGATATCCACATATGTCATCTATTGTGGCAATACAGCTCCCCACTTTCCCCATTTTACAGAAGCAACAGCCCTAGAGAAGGTAAGTTATATCCCTAATGTCACACAGCCAACAAGTGACTCAAATAGAATTGGACCCACAACTTCTTGACTCCAAAGATTGTGCTCTTCTTCAAGGATAGCTACCAACACAAAGAGGAATGCTGAGTGTCAGCTGAGTAAGACAAACCATGAATTCCATGGTTTTAAAAAGAGGGAGAGGCCCTGTCTGGACTGAGTGAGAGTCAAGGAAGTCTTCAAAGGAAGGGTAACACTCAATACTGGACAAACCAAGAGGATGAAGAAAGCCCATTCTAATTTGGAATTGAATACCAAGCATGAAGAGATATAAACAGGTAAGTGACGTGAAATGTAAATTTATAAACATTCCCCATTCAATTAATGTATTATGCACCCATTATGTGTAAGGTACTATGCCAGGGATATAGTGATAAACAAGAAGGGAATTTGAGGAGAACATTTCTTTAGAAATTTTCTTAAGTGTGCCTACTTTATGAGGATGATTAGATTTACCAATATAATTGTACCAAGGGATTGGTAAAGAAGAAAAATATGACAAGGTTTTCAATGTAATTTGGCACAAATGTTATGGAGTAATAAATTTGTCATTGTGATTGTTAATTTGTTATATCTCATGTCAACATAAAATAGTTTTGAAGTGGCTTACCATGTTAAACAAAAAATATAAAAATCTAAGAAGACTGAGATGATGAAATAGAAATATAAAAAATGAGAGATGCTGAGGTAAGGTCAGTTAAAAATTCACATACCTGGTTGGGTATGGTAGCTCATGCCGGTAGTCCTAGCAGTCTGGGAGGCCGAGGCAGGTGGATCACTTGAGCTCAGGAGTTCAAGATTAGCCTGAGTAAGAGGAAGATCTGATCTTTATAAAAAATAGAAGAATTAGCCATGTATGGTGGCTGGCACCCATAGTCCCAGCTACTCAGGAGGCTGAGGCAAGAGGATTGCTCAAGCCCAAGAGTTTGAGGTTGCTGTGAGCCATGATGACACCATGGCACTCTACCCAGGGTGACAGAGTGAGAGTCTGTCTCAAAAAGAAAAAAAAAGTCAAATAACTCCTGGAAAGGGCTATAAACATGGCTGTATGTTTTCTAGCAGTCAATATCCCCAAAATATCATCAGATATGAGTCAATAAGACAAAACAATTCAATTCAGAAAATAATTTCTGGTACTAATAATAATACCAGTTAACTTTTATTTGCTATCAGATGCAACTACCAAGCCAAATTAATTTATGTGTATTTTCACATTTGATGACCATAGCACCTCTATGAGGAGACCCCATTATGATGTCCAACGTACAGAGAAGACAACTGGTGATTTAGAGAGTGTAAGAAGATGTCCCAAAAGGACGTAGCCAGTAAGTGGGACTGGCAACCTCCAAGTCAGACAATTTTCTGCTGACCTCAAGCCAGGAACTAAACCACTAGATGAAATATTTTTTGTTGGTTTTTTTTTTTGGGGGGGGGGTTGAGATAGGGTCTCAAATTTCTGGGCCCAAGTAATCTCCCCACCTCAGCCTCCTAAGCATATGGGACTACAGGTACACAGCACTACAACAGCTTAGATTCTATATGAAATAAATTTTACTGTCTGTCCTGAAAAAAGTAGACCAAGCGACATAGAACAATGTGTCTCAAACTTCATTGCACATACAAACCACCTGGGGTGGAGTCTGAGATTCTGCATTTCACCTGAATCCCAGGTGACCAAAAGCTCCTGGCCAGGCCACATTGAGATTAGCAAAGCTGAAGCAAACAGTATTCCTAGTTTCCGGGAGCTCTATCTTACAGCATCCCTCAAAGGAAGTAGGTGACATAAAACCACAGCATTTCCATAAAAGGATCTCTATTTATTTATTTATTCATTTATTTATTTAGACAGGGTCTCACTTTGTCATCCTGGCTGGAGTGTTGTGGCATCAGAGTTCATAACAACCTCAAACTCTTAGGCTCAAGTGATCCTCTTGCCTCAGCCTCCTGAGTAGCTGGGATTACAGAGGCTTGCCACAACACCTGGCTATTTTTAGAGATGGGGTCTCACTCTGGCTCAGGCTGGTCTAGAACTCCTGAGCTCAGGGGATTCACTCGCCTCGGCCTCTGAGAGTGCTAGGATCACAGGAATGAGCCACTGCACCCAGCATTATGCATCTCTTTAAAAAAGAAACTGTACAAGGAATTTAACACTGGAATGGTTTGTACCAACCAAAATTGAGAGCATCTAGAGAAAAAAATAGGCATCCTATTAATAACATACTTTATGTTCATACTAGTCTGTAATTGAAATTAAAATATAACTAATCTCTTCAATTAGCGATGGGCATTAATGATTAGATCTCAATGAGGTGAGAGTTAAGTGCTAATTAGCCAGGTTGCTCTGAGGGAGATTCAGAGAGAAAGGGGAATGGTCTCCTCATTTCCTGCCTAGGAAACAGATTTTTCTAAACTAATTGCTACATGGCAGTATCCAAGAATAAAACTTCTCTTTCAATTAACAAAGGATAAGAAGGAGGTTCTGAGACTGCTGCTTTAGAGCCCACAATTTTTTAACAAAACTGCATATGTTCAATCACTATTTTGCTTTTAAATTAGAAGATGTTGCCAAGGAAACATCAATATCCAAGTACTTTCAAGGTAAATCTTACTTCCTATGTGTTTTTGAAGTGACTTGTTAGAGGCAGCAGCAAGTTAGAGAGGTGAGTTAATCCAGTAGTTGGGTTTAATGCCACTCACTGTTTCCTTGATAAATTAGTTGGACCTCTTATTATGCCTTCTTTGGTTTCTTTATCTATAACCCAACCATGATTATCCTGTCTTTCTCTCCAGCAATTTAATTGTGGGGCCTCGTATGTCTATCTGATGTTTGTCATCTCATTGTGCATGGTCTATAGAGTCAAAGCCTTCTGTGTGATTACCTCGGAAAGGGAGCCCCCTCATTCTCCTTCAGAATGCAAGGCCAATATGTAATTGGATTGCAAAGGAAATAGAGCGATGTGGGAGCAGAAAGAAAGTTTTAAACATTCCCGTCCCTACAAATATATAATTCGGGTTTCTCAGTTTTATGGTGCTTCAGAACTCAGCCAAGAGCTACAATTTGAGAAGCACATCTGCAAGGTCCCTCTGTGTCTTCAGCAGCAAGAGTACATGACCACAAACAAGGCTAGGCTCAGGTAGTGTGTGGCCAGAAGCTTGCACACACTGGAAAGGGCTCCCATGAGGAAAAGAAGGCAAACTGTGAATCCAAAACTGGGGGAAAAAGTATCAGTTATAAGGAATAAAGAAAAGCGGAATAAATTAGAAATTGATGAAAGATGTGATTCATTCAAATAGCCAGACAAATAACCTAATTTTATTAACAAACTTCCCAATACACTTCCAGTAGGCTTTTCCCCCATTTTTTTGTTTTTTGTTGTTTTTTTACTTAATGGTCTTTGAGCACCTTTTGGTAAGACAATTTTTTATAGAGATAGGGTTTTGTTCTGTTACCCAGGCTACAGCATAGTACGTGATCATAGCTCTCTGCAGACTCGAACTCCTGGACTCAATGGATCCTCCTGCCACAGCCTTTTCAAGTAGCTGGGACTATAGATGTGTCCCACCATCCCTGGCTAGTTCTTCTATTTTTTTGTAGAGGCAGGGTCTTGCTATGTTGCTCAGGCTGGTCTGAAACTCCTAACTTCAAGAGATCCTCCTGCCTTGGCCTAACAAAGTGCTGGGATTATAAAAATGAGCCATATTATTTCCTAATTTCTACAGAGGGAATAGAGGAACTTCAGTATCCCTTCGAACAAAGTTGTTCAAAGTTTATGTTATTGACAGTTTAGAAAAGTTTCTTTCAGTTTCACAACTCATTGTTAGTAACTTCATGTAAATTTTTAGAATTGTAATAAATATTAGAAAGACTTCTATCCAAACTTCTTTACGGGGTGAACTCTAAGGTTTATAAGAATTTTCCACCAGTTTCATCTAAGAGCTCTATCAAACCATTTCCCCCTCACCATCCACACACTTCTGATACTGGATACTGTACCCTGTTTCTCAGCTTGACCACACGGCTGACCTGCTCCTGCACATAGCCAGCACAGTGGGCTGTCGGGGGGTTTCTAGAACCCACTCCAACACCAAGGTAGCTGGAAGTAACTCAACTATGTGTAGAAATGTAAGTCAAATATATTCCACAAACACAAACTAAACATATTCTCAGCTTAACTTTCCCACAGCTGAAAGCCAGGAATGCCTGCAGCCCTCCAAGGCTGGTTGATGCAGGAGCAAATGTGATGGGGAAGAAATCCAAATGAGAAAAGTGATCGTAGGCAGTTGCAGTTTGAGTATCTCATCTGAGTACGTGACTTGCAAGGGGCCCTTACTAGTAAAGGTTAAACTTCATTTGCTTCACTATAAGATCACCTCTGAGAGAAAGTGATTATTTTCTCATTTTTTTCATGCCAGACAAGGCTATCCATAACCATTTTCTTTTTTCCTTTCTTTTCTTTTTCTTTACCTTTTCTTTTCTTTCTTTCTTTCTTTCTTTTTTTTTTTTTTGAGACAGAGTCTCACCCTATTGCCCTGGGGTTGAATACCATGTCATCATAGCTCACAGTAACCTCAAACTCTTAGGCTCAAGCAATCCCTTGCCTCAGCCTCCTGAGTAGCTGGAACTCCAGGTGTGCACCACTACACCTGGCTAGTTTTTCTATTTTTAGTGGAGACGGGGGTCTCACTTTATGTGAAAGATTATGCCATGAGATTTTTTAAACATTAGCTCATTTAATACTCACTCCAACACTATGAGGTAGTTATTATTAAACAGCGGGGGAAACTGAGGCTCTTCAAGGTTAAACCTTCTGTTCAAGGTCACTAAGGTGGTGTGATGGTTTCCAAAGCTGGCATATGCAAGTGTGCTCTCCTGATTCCTTGAGAGAGTAGAATGGGTTTGGGATGGAGAAAGAACAAAAGAAGAACTTTCTTTTTTTTTTAATCTCAGGTTAATATGAGGGTACAAATATTTAAGTTACATTGTTTTCATTTCTTAGGTAAAGTTTAAGTTGAGCTCTTCACCCAGAGATGTGCTGAACACCCTCACTTTGTGCACATTAGGTGAGAACCTGCCAATCACCCTCCTTCTCCCCCCATGTCTCCTCTCCCCTCTCCCTCACTAGACTATACTTGCGTTTTTCTTTTGTGTGGTAGTGTAGTTGTTTATATATTGGTTTCATATTAGTATTGAGTACATTGGGTACTTGTTTTTCCATTCTTGTGATACTTTACTAAGAAGAATGTGTTTCCACTCTATCTAGGTAAACACAAAAGACATAAAGTCTCTATCTTTTCTTATGGCTGAATAGCACTGCACGGTATATATATATCATAGTTTGTTAATCCATTCATGAGTTCATGGGCACTTGAGTTGCTTCCATGTCTTGGCAATTGTGAACTGAGCTGCAATAAACATTTTAGTGCAAATGTACTTGTGGTAAAATGAATTTTTTTTCTTCTATGTAGATACCTACTAATGGCATTATGGGATCAAATGGAAGGGTCACTTGAGAATTCTCCATATTTCCTTCCAGAGAGTTTGTATTAGTTGGCAATTCCACCAGCAGTGAAAAAATATTCCCAAGAGAAGTACTTTCTATGCTTTCTTCAGCTCAAAAAGAACATGAGTAGATACCAAAGTCTCATTATGAACATAAAATTCTCCATTCTCCAGTACTAGGGTACTTCCTAGTAGGCTATACCCTCAGCTAAGATTCCAAAAAAATTAATTCAAAATAATATTCTGGCAGTGGATAACTTGTGTAAGCCATGCTGAATAACAGTGTCTAATAAAATTATAAATAGTTGCCATGTTTGAATCAAGATGTTAATGGACCTCATTAATAACATATATGTGGCCTGATTTGATATTGCTTACTAGGGAAGGTTTGTATACATTGTATCCTACATGACTTTTTGATTATAAAAAAATAATCCAATTTGAACTTAAGGAACTAC
The DNA here is from genome assembly GCF_000181295.1 of Otolemur garnettii. Lineage (NCBI taxonomy): Eukaryota > Metazoa > Chordata > Mammalia > Primates > Galagidae > Otolemur > Otolemur garnettii. The sequence continues at coordinate 5,238,010 of NW_003852532.1, read as the reverse complement.
TAGTTGCAATTCTGTCTAGTGTCCTAGCTAAGTTTATGTCCATTGTATCAGAAAATCAGAGGGTGACAACCTACAATTAACACCCCCCCAGCTCTATTCAGATCATTGAAAACCATCCATGCACAATTTAGGTTTATATATTAGATTAATATATAAAGAATATTATATATTATATATTATATATAGGATGTGGTTACATCAGAAAGCTCACCTCCAAGAAATCAGACAGGCTTATTTTTGCAGTTAAGTGCTGAACGTGCTGCACTATATATCTAGCCCCCTTTTTCAAGCCTTTCCAAACAGCTGCATCCTCTGCAAATTTAATGCAAATTAAAACTGCACTAAGATACCACTTTACACTGACTAGACTAGCTTAAATTTAGAGACTGACAAAACCAGGTGTTGGCAAGAATTTGAACCTACTGGAATGCTCATAAATTGGTGGGAAGAGTGTAAAATGACACAATCACTCTGGAAAAATATTTGGCAGAACTAAAGGTAAACGTATGTATACCTAGAAATTCCATTCCTAGATACATATCCAAATTGAGTGTTTATATTCATCAAAATACATGAACAAGAATATTCATAGTTGCTTTTTTTCTAATATCCAGAAATTGGAAAGAATCTAAATGCCAATCAAATGTAGAAAGATAAATTGTGATATAATCATACAATAGAATATTATACAGAAATTAGAATGAACTAACTTCTGTTGTTGGCAACAACAAAGCTAAATCTCACAAATACACATAAATGAAAGGATCCAGACATAACATACTGTATAGATAATATTTAAAACCTAATTTACAAACAAATAGGATAGTATTCACAAGCAGGCAAAATGAATTTGTAGTAACAGATGTCAAGATAGTAATTACCTGGGGATATTAACTAGGAAGAGTTGTTGAAAGTCTGTATCTTTATCTACACAGTAGTTATATGAATGATATATATGAAGGGTGACAATGAAGTTCACAAATTTACTACCATGTGTTTACATTGGCAGCACTGTACAAACAACTCGGTAAGGTTCTATAACTTCAGTATATCAGTGTCTCATAGTGGTATTCATGTTAACAGGTGATAGTGTCTTGGTGAGTGGTGGTCATTATTATTGTTGTGCATTTTTGTACACTGTATGACAAAAGCTCTGATGGTTACTCCAGGGAAAGTTCCAAAATTGCTTTGCAGGGTGGATTAGGCACTGGCATCAGTGCATAGTTTACAAAGGGGAGTACTATGAAGGTGACCATAGTGATATTCAGTAATTATGAACTTAATTGTCAGAAATTTGCATGTAAAATTCATCTAGTTGTGTACCATAAATGCAAAATTTAATGTAATTTTTTTATACTGACATCAAGACAGACCTGTCTTAAAAAGATAAATAATCAAAGCATCAGAGAAGCTGAACAGGAAACCTAGGGCTGTCTAGAAAACAGGAAAGTCTCAAACACTGTGAGCTGGTAGGTAGAAGAAGGAAGGCAGGCAGATCCCAGGGTAGCTTAACCAACCAAACACGAACAAGTCCATCTCAGTCTCCTACACTCTCACCCTTTCTCTGCTCCAATTTCTTTTTTATGGATTGCTTTTCTTCTTGAATATTTGCCCAGTTACAGCAAATGAAGTAAAAGCAGAGCTTTGGATTCAGGGGAATCCTAATCCATCACATTCTGGTTTTGCATGAGCATTCTAGTAAGTCATGCCCTATCTTACACACAAGTGTTAGCCCCAAATGTGAAGCAGTTTTATATGTGAGGTCTTATACTTAGATAGTCTTTCTAATTGTAGTTATGCAGTTACTTTACTACTTTATTATAGCAACAAAGAACTATTGGTTGGATTACCACCCTAAAATAATCAAAATTGATGTTAGTTGGAGATGTTTATAGAAATCACTTAAAGGAAATGTTAAAAATAAAAAAATTAAACACTATTTAGTGATCATTCCTATGATATATCTTCACAATTGCAAGTTTAGGTTGTCACTGTAAAAAAACCTTTGAAATATTATTCTGAATTGTAATCCAGTTAAGTATTATTGTGGAGATTAAAAAAAAATGCTTTTCAACATGATGATTGAAATTATTGTCCTAGCATCATATAAGTATTTATGGTACAGAATAAAATTTCCAGAGTTGTATCTCAAACAACATAGATAGAAATAAAGAGTAAGTCCTTTCAGCTTGGTGCCTGTGGCTCAAGCAGCTAAGACTCC
>NW_003852532.1:5234291-5235548 GCF_000181295.1 Otolemur garnettii | reverse complement strand
AAAAAGTAAGAAAATTTGAAATGGTTCCAGAGAAGTCAAAACATTATTTGAATTAAACCTTTATTGAATTAAAGGTTCAGATGAAGAATTTAGTTTCTGGATTTGGAATTTTCTACATTGAGAGTTTAACATTGCTTCATAAAACATGGAAGAAAAAAAAACCCCACTTGGCAATTTTCATTTACATTATTGAAATTCTATGTGTTCAAGTTGGACAGAGATCGCCTAAAGTTCACAGTCATCTTTCACATACATATGGTATAAACTTGGCACTGAGAAGGAAAACAACATCTCAAACACAGCTTAATCATTCCACTCCTTTGACAATTTTGTCATCCTCACATCATGTTTCTAAATTTATATTCCCAGAATAGAATTATACTATAATCTAATTATAATAAATATAGCTAACTATATTTAAAGTTAAAAATATCAGTTTTAGGGGAGTGGAGCAAGATGGCAAACCAAAAGGATCATTTGGCTGAGCTCTCTTAGAACAACTGGGGAAAAAAGAGAGAAACCAGCCACACCTGGCACAGGGACCTTACCTAGAGTCATGGTTCAGGGAGCACAGTGAGGAAGTGGTGAGCTGGATATAGCATATGATCTAGAGTGGTGGAAGTCTGATGAATTAGGCAAGTGATTGCCACCAACTGGGATCAGCTGGCCCCTCTCAGAGGTCCAGGATGGGAGAAAGCCTTTTCAGAGTTTTCAGTTGTTGGGGGAAACTGTGCATTCAGTGGAAGGCTTGGAAGAGTGGGTGAACTTGAACAGTATACAGCAACCAGATTTGAATGCTGGTTGAAGTGGATTTGCCAGAGAGATGGTGGCTGATGAGACAGCCATACTGAGAAGGTCTCTGCAGGCAGGGTGCTGCCATTGTGGGAAGGTTGTGACAAGGTCTTAGCAGGGGTCTAAAGTATGGACATCTTAATTCTGCCTGTCAGGATCAGAACTCCATTCTTGGGAGAGGCTGAGGCACTTTCACATCCAACAGGAACCGGAGTCAGGGGACACTTTGAGACCTGCCCCTGAAGAATTCTTGTGAGCTTTAAGATCCCAACCCAGAAGGGTCTGAATGCTGAGGAAACAATAAGGTGTTCACTGAGGACAACTAAGTTTGAAATAAGGACCATAGAGGTTGCTGGCTGTGCTCTTTTTCTCCTAAAAAATACCACAGTGCCACCTGGAGTCCAGCAATATATTGCAACATATTGTCATCAAGAGCAAGAACTGATTATTTGGCCATGAGGAAGA
>NW_003852532.1:5208374-5233522 GCF_000181295.1 Otolemur garnettii | reverse complement strand
ACTCCATGAAGCATTCAAACATACAAATAATAGGGATTCCTGAAGGGGAAGAAGATTGCCCAAAAAGAATGGAAACTCTACTATAGACTATCATAAATAAAAACTTTCCAAATTTACCAAAGACCCTGACACATTCCTTTCATATGGATATTGAACCACAGGTCATCTCAACTCAAACAGAGCCTCCCCAAGACATATTGTAATTGTAATAAACCTGATCAAAGTGAAGATGAAAGAAAAAATTCTGCAAGCAGCCATGAGTAACTGCCAACTTACCTACAGAGCCATTAGGATGACCACAGACTTTTCAAATGAAACCTTCCATGCCAGAAGAAGATGGTCATCCACCTTCAATATTCTTAAACAATGTTCAGCCCAGAATTCTGCATCCTGCTAAACTAGGCTTCAAAACTGATAAAGAAATCAAATCTTTTGTAGATATACAAGCACTGAGGAAAATTCACCACAACACCAGCTCTACAGGAAATACTTAGACCTATTCTCAACACTGATCATCACAATGGACCATCAGAAAAGTAATCACCCAGAAACTAAAAGTAAAAGCTTAGCTTCCACCATGGTGCAATGGATAAAACTACACCATGGACTTTCACAAAATAAGAAAAATAGAACTCCACCACACTTACCAATTCTCTGAATAAATGTCCATAGACTGAATTCACCACTGAAGAGGCACAGGCTGCCTGATTGGATTAAAAAAGCACAAGCCATCCATATGCTGTCTCTAGGAGACACATTTAGCCTTGAAGGACAAATCAAGACTCAGGGTTAAGGGATAGAAAACTGTATTTCCAAGCATATAGAAATCAGAGAAAAGGAGGGGATGCAATCTTATTTTCAGATGTCACTGGATTTAGAGCAACTAAAGTTAAGAAATACAAAGATGGACACTATATACTGGTCAAAGGAATAATACAACAAGAGGACATTTTAATATTAAATCTTTATGCACCCAACTTGAATGCTCCCAGATTTATGAAACAGACCTTGATGGGTCTGAGCATAACACCACTTCCTCACTGTGCTCCCTGAACCATGACTCTAGGTAAGGTCCCTGTGCCAGGTGTGGCTGGTTTCTCTCTTTTTTCCCCAGTTGTTCTAAGAGAGCTCAGCCAAATGATCCTTTTGGTTTGCCATCTTGCTCCACTCCCCTAAAACTGATATTTTTAACTTTAAATATAGTTAGCTATATTTATTATAATTAGATTATAGTATAATTCTATTCTGGGAATATAAATTTAGAAACATGATGTGAGGATGACAAAATTGTCAAAGGAGTGGAATGATTAAGCTGTGTTTGAGATGTTGTTTTCCTTCTCAGTGCCAAGTTTATACCATATGTATGTGAAAGATGACTGTGAACTTTTCCACTTAGACTGGAACCAGACAAGGTCGTCCTCTATTGCCACTACTATTCAACGTAGTGCTGGAAGTTCTAGCCAATATAATCAGGCAAGAGAAGGAAATAAAGGGCATTGAAATGGGTGTGGAGGAGGTCAAACTCTTACTCTTTGCCTACAATATGATCTCCTACTGAGAAAACCCCAAAGACTCAAACACAAGACTCCTGGAAGTGATCAAAAAAATACAGCAATGTCTCAGGATATCAAATCAATGTTCACAAATCGGTAGCCTCTGTATATGCCAACAATAGCCAAGATGAGAAGCTAATCAAGGATACAATTCCCTCACAGTAGCTTCAAAAAATTAAAATACCTAAGAATATACATAATAAAAGAGGTGAAGGATCTCTACAAAGAAAATTACAAAAAACAAAGAGAAGAAATAGCAGAAGATATTAATAAATGGAAGAACATATCATGCTCATGGCTGGGAAGAATCAACATTGCCAAAATGTCTATACTATACAAAGTAATCTACAGATTCAATGCAATTTCCATTAAAATACCATCATCATATTTCAAGATTTGAAAAAATTAACTCTTCATTTTGTATGGAACCAGAAAAAACTCCATACAGCCAAGGCAATTCTTAGTAATAAAAACAAAACTGGGGGTATCACTCTATCAGACTTTCAGCTATACTGTAAGGTCACAGTGATCAAAACAACATAATATTGGCACAAAAATAGAGACTTAGACATGTGGAACTGAATAGAAAATCACGAGACGAAACTACATCTTACAGCCACTTGATCTTTGTTAAACCAAACAAGAACAAGCACTGGGAAAAAGAGTCCCTATTCAATAAATGGTGTTAAGAGAATTGAGTAACCACATGTAAAAGACAGAAACTGGACCCACACCTCTCACCACTTACAAAAATTGATTCAAGATGGATATAAGATTTAAAACTAAGGCATGAAACAATAAAAATCCTCAAAGGAAATGTGGGAAAACATTTGAAGATATTGGCCTGGGGAAAGATTTTTTAAAGAAGACTTCCGTGGCAACTGCAGCTACAACAAAAATAAACAAATGGGACTTAATTAAACTGAAAAGCTTCTGTACAGCTAAGGTAACAACAATCAAAGCAAACAGACAAGCTTCACGATGGGAAAATATATTTGCATATTATGAATCAGACAAAAGCTTCATAACTAGGATCTATAGAGAACTCAAATTAATCAGTGAAAAGATACCCAACAATCCCATATATCACTGAGCAAGAGACATAAAAAGAACCTTTTGAAAAGAAGACAAATGAATGGTTACCAAACATAAAAAATTGCACATCATCCCTAATCATCAGAGAAATGCAAATCAAAACTACCCTGAGATATCACCTAACCCCAGTAAGAATGGCCCACATCACAGTCTCAAAGTTTCAGATGCTGCCATGCATGTGGAGAGAAAGGAACACTTTTACACTGCTTGTGGGACTGAAAACTAATACAACCTTTTTGGAAGGAAGTGTGGAGAATCCTCAAAGAACTCAAAGTAGATCTCCCATTTGATCCTGCAGTCCCATTACTGGGCATCTACCCAGAAGAAAAACAAAAATTCTTTTATCATAAGGACATTTGCCCTAGACTATGTATGGCAGTTCAATTTACAATCACCAAAATGTGGAAACAGCCTAAATGCCGCCAACCCAGGAATGGATTAACACGCTGTGGTGTATGTACACCATGGAATACTATTCAGCCACTTAAAAATATGGAGACTTTCCATACTTTCTATTAACCTGGATGGAGGTGGAACACATTCTTCTTAGTAAAGCATCACAAGAATGGAGAAGCAGTAATCCAATTCACTCAATTCTAACATGAAGGCAGTAGAGTGGGGAGAGGGAAGGAGGGAGGGATGAGTCACAATGTATGGCGCACCCCTTGGGGGTTGGATACAATTATAACAGGGACTTTATCTAACAAATGCAATCAGCGTAACACAATTCTTTGTGCCTTCAATGAATTCCAAACAATAACAAATAAAAATAAATGCATTACTTTTAAAGAATGGAAATGTGTGTCTCGTACTCAAAAAAATAATATAGTAAGAAAGTGTGGCTTACTTATTGGCCAAGAGCTCACTGTATACTAGCAATAAAGCCAGTTGCCTGTTCTTAGAGTATCTTTGAGTTTGTTTTTAGTGAGCTGGGAGAAGTAATGTTAGTAGAACTGTTTAAAAATGTTGACTCTAGAATCAGACTGCCCAAACCCTACCCTATCACTCACTCAATGACTCTGCACATGTTTCTGAATGTCACTCCCCTGATTCCACTCTGTAAAATGGAAGTGATAACACTACTTGTATCATAGGGCTTTTATAATTAGTGAATTCCCAAATACTTTTAAAGCGGTTAGGAAAAAAAACCTTATGTATGGCAGGTGCTCAGGAAGTGTTAAGCTCTTATACTTTATCCTTTTCCCGTCCACTGACAACAATCACAGCCTTTTTCATCCCCATGAAGGACTTTCTGCAATACAAAAAAGTGGATACAATAAAACACCATAGAAATATAATAGAGCAGAAAATTAAAATGGAGACACATGAAGACAAACTTATTTTAAGCAGAGCATCATATGTCATAGATTAGGCTAATGATGAGTTTAGCTCTTTCAGTGGATCTGTGGGTGCCAAGTAACACATCCAAGAAGCCAGATCTCTCGTATGACAGGTTTCATCTTTCTTTTCCTCCCACCGCTTTATAGAATGCTCGCTGATGAATGAAACTTAGCTGAAAGGAGCAGTAATGAAATAAACTCCTCTTACTCAGAAGAGGTCAAAGCTCAGATCTCAGAAAAACATGTAAGCAACATCTTGCTTAGAGCATTTTGACAGAAAATTACTGATACAGCAATATATAAAACTATCACTGAAACCCATTCATTGAAAGTTCCTCAAAGCATTGCAAGGCCACAGCAAACAAGTGAGAGTGAAGGTCCCACGTTCCAAGAAGCACTCACAGGACACGCGTTATGGTTTATAGAAACTTCCCATTCTTGTAGTTCGCAAGAGCTTGCTTTTACTCCAAATAATATTCTCCAGAAGTCCCTGGGCTTTCTGGATCCCCTGTCTTGAAGCAAAGTTAAGGAGCATCTCTACATCCCTAGGAGAGGCAAAATAAAAGAATAAATTAGAAGCACACACATGTCCAAGTGTTTGGGCTGGGGACCAGATTAACATTTGTTTAAACTCATTCTAAGGTACTGAGGGGAACATATGTCGCTTCATCTGAGCTTCCTCATGAGTGTCTTTGTCTTCATAATAAAATCAGAGATACTCAAAGAAATATTCTTATATCACAGCCCAGCTGGATTCTTTTGCCCTATTTAAAGGAGTTTTTCTAGCCAAGCATCTTATGTAATGTCTGTGGCACCCTTCACTTGCAAGAAAATTCTATATTTTGGTTTGAGAGTGCTAACTGGAGAGGTGTTCCCGTGCAACCTGCCCAGCTGGCAATAGTAAGTTGTAAAATAGAAAATACTGGCTTTGCCATTTTGACTTGGATGCCTCAACATGGTCATTTCAAAATTTCATAGCCAATCAATTAATGGTGCAGCCAATATCCCTGGCTACCATATCAGTTCCTGAAATCCACTCTATTCTTCAGCCCCTTGCTGAGCCTTCATCTTTCTAAAATTTGTCAACTCCTCAGCCTTCCAGTAGAAGATTAAAGGATGGAGTTGTGGGAGGCAGTTGTACACATTACTTAGAAATAGACTAGATTACTTAAAAAAAAAAAAAGCTGAAAGTTTTTAGTGGTTTATTTTTGAGGCCCTATCTAAATGTCTCTGACTCAAAATAGCTGCATAGAAGTTTCACGGACGATATTTTTGTTGCTTTGTTTATCAGGCCCAGACGAGACTGGAACCTGCGGCCCCGAGTGTGCAGGGCCGGTGCTCTAACCACTGACCTGTAGCAAAAAAATTTCACAGGCTATGAACTTTCAATAATTAAGAAAATCTTCCCTAGAGGGAGCATTAGTGTATTTCTCTTGCTAACTATGAGTAATCAGAAGAGGATTTATCCAATAGACACAAAAGACTTTTGTGCTCAAGGGAGCTCTCTGCCTTATATTCTTACCAGTTCTATTTTATTTGTAAGGAAATGCTATAAGGCTATAATGATGGTGTTTGAGGGGACGTTAGGAATTCACAGGAGAATATGAGGACCATGGAAACAACCTGGCCTTTCATCTCAGCCTTATGGAATACCTTATGAAAGTAATCAGTGGGATCTATACAGGCTTTGTGACTTTTATCATCACTCAGCAATATAAGACAGTAGAAAGATAAGAGCACAATGTGAGATATATAAAGTGCTATTGTCTGTCAATAGCAGGGAGTATGTGGGGGCAGATCTGGAAAGGAAAAGATAGTTAATTTCATGACCCTGCTTCCACAGAGCCAGTCATATTTTTCAGTGTTCCTACTGCAACGTTGAAGGCAGCCTGGGGATAACCCTGCTGGGAAGCTTGTCTAAAAAGAAAGGGGACTAGTGATGGGGTCACCGTGTTCTAAAGAACAAGGAAATAACCCTGTGAAACCTTGTGAAAAAGCATCCCCTTCGTAGCAGTCCTTGCACCAATAAAGGCATGTAACCATTTCATGAAACCATGACCAGAAATCTTTCATTTTTCTATACATCTAAACATTAGTAAGCCTTTTCATTGAAAATGTTTCTACTCAAAACAAGTATAGTAACTTTAAAAAAAACTAATCATGTATTTGCTCCAAACCCATCTATCACCTTTTCTAAATATTAGTGTAATTATACACTGCCTCTCCAAAATATGTAAAAATCAAAATATGAGAAAGAACCATCTAGGAATTTTAGAAATTCAGTAGCATGTAACTTGATCCTTAAGCACTAATTCTAGTTGCTCAAACATAAATGTAGTATGCCAATATTTCCAATAGAACTTTTGCCAAAGATGGACGTGATCTGTATCTGCGTTGCCTAGTAACATGTGACTATTGAATTCTTGAAATGTAGGTAGTGCAACTAGAAACTGAAATTTTAATTTTATTTAATTTTAATTCATTTAAATTTATATGGAGCCAGACACCAGGGCTTATGCTTAAATCCTAGCACTTTGGAAGGCCAACGTGGGACAATCACTTGAGGCCAGGATTTTGAGACCAGCCTGATCAACATAATGATTCCTATCTCTATAAAAGATAATCATAATAAAAACAAATAAGCCAGTCATGGTGGTATGTACCCTTAGTCCAGCTATTCAGGAAGCTGAGCCAGAAGGGCCCATTGAGCCCAGAAGTTTCAGATTACAGTGAACTAGGATGATGCTACTACACTCTAGCCCAAACAGTGGAGCAAATCCTGTCTTTAAAAAAAAGAAAATTAAATGGCCACTCATGAGTGGTGGCCACCACATTGAATAGTACACATTATACAATTATTTTATTGTTATTTTGCAGTTCCTTTTCATTTTACCTTGACTTATTAGAGAAACAGTTGTCAGAAATATAAGAAAATATACAAAGCTTTGCTATTTTAATGCATAGAAGTATTCAACGTGACTTAAGACGAGAACAAAATCCAGTAAGAAAAAAAATGGGCTGACCTCATGAATAAGTCATTGATAGAAAAAAAATTACTAATGACAGTTAGGTAAAATACTTCAACCCCAATGAAAAAATTTAAATAAAGTACCTTATGCTGGCAACTATTAAATGATTAAAAACAATATTGAGTCCAGTTGCTATGGCTCACGCCTATAATCCCAGCAGGCTGAGACTGGAGGATCACTTGAGCCCAGGAGTTTAAGACCAGCTTGGGAAACATAGCAAAACCTCATTCCTATAAAAAATTTGGAAAAAAATTAGCTGGGCCCAGTACTGTGTACTTGTAATGCCAACTACATAGCACACAGAGGCAGAGGGATTGCTTGAGCTCAGAAGTTCGAGGTTGCATTGAGCTATGATAGCACCACTGAACTCCAACCTGGGTGACAGAGCAAAGTCCTGTCTAAAAAAAAAAAACCATGTTGACCAGTCCATAAGGAATTTAGCATTTATATCAAAGTGAACTTGAAAAATCTGTCAGAGGTTTTCAGTTTGGCAACATGTGGCCAAAACATTAGAAATTAACCTTTTATGATCCAATTATTTCATTTTTTATGATGAAATATTCAGATGTACAAAAAAATATATGAAATAAGAGCTTGTGTTAGAAAGAAACTGGGAAAAGAACTAAACATAAAATAGTAAAATCTTTCAGTAAATTAAGGGATATTATATACAGAGTGTTCATAAAGTTTGTCTGCATGTGTGTGTTTCTATAATAGTAATAGTGTCCTTTTTATGTTGTTGGGTTTTTGTTTCTTTGTTTTGGGGTGTGTTTTGAGGATGATTGTTTTATCTTCATTTTCTTCCCCCTCTTATTCAGGTATCCAGACATCTCTGTGAATTCTGCTTCATGAACAGACTGTGGACTTTCACAGTAATTCTATATGTTACAGGGTTTCACAGCAAAAGGATGTCTGTTGTTAAGATGCATCAAATTCTTTTTGAAATTATTTTATGTATTCAATATTTGTTTTGAATGTGCTCAACACTGTTCTACTGCCTGCAGATAAAAAAGTGAATAAAATAAGCAAAATGTTCTAATGTCCTGCCCCATTACAGTTTATTTATAATAGAGAGGGAAAAATAAAGAAACTGACAATGAGTAAAACGTGTGATACATTGGATAGAAATAAGCCCACAGAGAAGCAGAAAAATGAAATGAAGGAATCTCTGTCTGACTCTCTCTCTCTTACACACACCCACACACACACATATACACACACATGCCTCACCCTGGGGGAAGCAAGTTACCATGTGTAAATAGCTTTATAAAGGGGCTACATGACAAAAAAACCGATGTCTCCAGCCAACAGTCAGCAGGGACCTGAGGCCTGCCAGCAGCCACATGGACTTAGAATGACAGCCACACTCAGTCATAGTCCTTATGATAACTGCACCCCCACTAGCCCACAGAATGTATATGATAATATGTGACTTATGTTTGGGGTACTCTGTTACATAGCAACAGACAGTGAATACAGGGCCTGCCAGCCATTTAAAACACTTTGGCTTTTACCCACAGTGATCTGAAAGCCACCGAAGGGTTTTAGGAATGGAAGTGATGTGACCTGCCATGTTTTTACAGAACTATTCTGGTCTCTGAGAGAAGAGAGTAAAGAGGGGCAACAGCAGACACTGGATAACTGGCAGCAAACTCCTGTGAAAATGCGACTGCAATGCAGAGTGGTGGTAGCTTCGTCCATGGTGGGAATGGAGGCAAAAGTGAAGTAGTCAAATTCTGAAGGTATTATATTAATGTTATATCTGTGGCAATCTTCTGTTTGAATGGATGTATAAGAAAATGATAGATTTTCTTCATTTTCTATGTTTCAAAATTCTATTTTGCTTATTCTTTCAATCAACAAATGTTTACTGAAAGCTTATCATGCTGCTATGGTTTGACTTATGTTGTCCTCTCCAAAACTCATGTTGAAACTTTATGCCTAGTGCAACAGTAGTAAGAAGTATGGCCTTTGAGGAATGATTGGGTTCCAAAGTGGGATGGGGACAGCATCCTGATACAAGGTTTTGAGGTTGAAGAAAGTGGTCTCTTGCCCTTCCACTTTCTGCTGTGTGAGGAGATAGCAACAAGGTGCCATCACAGAAATAGAGCAGCCCTCACTAGGCACCAATGCCAGCACCTTCATCTTGGACTTCCCAGCTTCTAGAAGCACGAGAAATAAATTTCTATTGCTTATAAATCACCCAGTCTATGGTATTTGCTATAGCAGTGCAAACTAAGACATGCCATATGTATTCTCTTTAACCTGATCACAGTTCACTGTGGCTTTGAACTCCTGGGTTCAAGCCATCTTTCTACTGCAGCCTCCCTCGTAGCTGGGACTACAGGAAGGTACCACTGTGGCTGGCTACTTTTATTTTTGTAGAGATAGCGTCATGTTATGCTGCTAAGGCTGGTTTTGAACTTCCAGCCTAAAGTGATCCTCCCACCTCAGCCTCCCAAGTCCTAAGATTACAGGTACAGGCCACCATGCTCAGTCTTTGTTTACCTATAAGGCAACTTTAATCTCTATCTTCAGAATATTTTCTAACTGTAATGGTATGTCATTGTTATACTTTAAATAGAGAAGAGACAGAAGATTTATATTTTGTAAATATCTCTGTAGCTTTGTGTATTCACTGTACAGGAATAAGAGTAGAAGCAAGGAGATCAATTAGAAGGCTATCTTGGCTGAGTGCAGTGGCTCACAGCTATAATCCTAGCACTTTGGGAGGCAGGTTGATTGTTTGAGTTCAGGAGTTAGCAACCAGCCTGAGCAAGAGTGAGACCCTGTCTCTACTAAAAATAGGAAAACTATCCAGAAATTGTGGTGACCACCTGTAGTCCCAGCTACTCAGGAGGCTAAGGCAAGAGGATCACTTGAGCCCAAGAGTTTGAAGTTGCTGTGAGCAATGATGCCCCAGCACTGTACCCAGGGTGACAGAGTAAGACTCTGTCTTAAAAAAAAAAAAGGCTACCTCAGTACTCTAGATTACAGAAGTTTGGACTGGAACTAGTAGGTGATAGAGATTAGACATTGGCTGTATTTTTAGGAGGTAGGGCTCATTGGGAGGCAGTTCTCCATGGTTCTCTCACATCTATGCACATCTTGTAAGCAAAAGCACTAACTGCCTTTGTTCCAGACTATCTTTTAAAGATGTTTGTTTAGCAAAGAGCCTTAGAAGATATAGTGTCTCCTTCCATAAATAAGGGCAGGTTCATTATGTAGTATAATCAAAATTCATGTCTACTCAGAACCTCAGAATACGACCTTATTTGGAAATAGGATCCTGCAGACATAATTTAGTTAAGTTAAAATGAGGTCATACTGGATGAAAGTGGGCCCCTTTGCTAATCATTTACAACCTATGTCTTAATATTTCTTTTTCTGATTGCTCTGATTATTAAATATCATGATAAATAAAGCAGAAATTCACAGCAACTTTAAAGGCTTTGGCTTATTCATCTTTGTCAGTGGTGTTAGTTGTCAATAAATGCTACTAGTTTGAGATCCAGTAAGGATAGAGTAGTTTACCCTCCAATTGGGCTATAAATCTTCAGCTGTAGGAGCTCTGTGAATTATCAAATACAGTAGCACCTGTGTAAGTTGAGCAGTTAAGGTGTTGTAACAAACCTGTCAACTTGTGGAGGTGGCCAACATAAGGAACTAGGCCTACTGTACCAGTATGTACGTGTGGTACGTGCCTGGTCTATGAAAATTTGACCAACTTAAGGAGATGGTCAGTGCAGGGAGGTGGTCAACTATGGAGGTTCTACTGTATTCTGTTGTAATCTCCCCTTCTCATCTCACTTCCCATCTTTTCTTCCCTGCATGTCCATCCTTTCTCATGATGAAGATGTCAACGAGTCCTGAGGCCAAGAAAGACAAGAATGAGGGGGTAGAGAGCAGACAAGGCTACTGAGTAGTAACGAAAGTGATTTTCCAATGAGAAAACAAGTTACACGTTGAGCATATAAAAAAATGTGTTAAAGACACAAGGCACAGGGGTTAGTGCCTAGAGTCTCAGCTACTTAGGAGGCTAAGGTGGAGTTAGAGTCTAGCCTGGGCAACACAAGCAGGACCCTGTCTAGAGGAAGAAGGAGAAGAATAACAAATACATTGACAACATTAAAAATCTCATTTCTTACTATCTGAGAAGGAAGTGCAACATGTAAAGAGAACAGACCAAAGAACCCCTAAGTGTAGAATTGGCATTAAAAGTATCAGCATGAACTTTTCTGCTGTAGGCCTTGGTGATTGCTGTCAAAATGGCCAAGTCCAGGAAACCTGGGAAAGTGGTGCTGGTCCTGGCTGGATGCTACTCCAGACACAAAGCCATCATTGTGAAGAAGATAATGTGAAGATAATGGCACATCAGACCATCCCTAAAGCCATGCTGTGGTGGCTAGAATTGACCGCTATCCCCACAAAGTGACAGCTGCCATGGGCAAGAAGATCAAAGCTTGTCCATTGCCAATCGATCAAAGTTCAAGTCTTTTGTAAAAGTTTATAACTACAACTACCTCATGCCCACAAGTTACTCCATGGATATTCCTTGGACAAAACTGTTGTCAACAAGGATATCTTCAGTGATCCTGCTCTCAATGCATGGTCTGACAGGAAGTCAAGGTTAAGTTTGAAGAGAGGCACAAGACAAGAATAAGTGGTTTTTCCAGAAGCTGCAGTGTTAGGTGGTTTTTTTTTTCAGTTATTAAAAATACCTTTTAAAAAGTATCAGCATGAAATCAGGCTTAAAATACAGACACATGTGCACAGAAATAGGTACAATTGTATGTGTCCATATACAGGCAGGTGTATGCAAATATATGTGCGTATAATTCCTAGCTCCACTGAAAAATTCTAGATGCAGTGATACCCCTGTAACATTGAACACACAGAGCACCTGGATCTTGGCTTCTAAATACTATCTTCTATTAAAAGAAGTCAGGGGTCCTGTAGGAAATGGGTAATTCCAGGGCTGGATAATGGAAAATAAAAATGTCCCTGGAGCATCTTACTATCGCAAAGTCATATTCAAGGAATCATGGGGATATGCCATAAGGATACAGAAGATGGCTTGAAGAGGCTCCCACTGTCTAAACCTGGGACCATTGCTATATGGTTAAATCCCACTAACATTGGAATGATATATTTATACTGATATAAATAATAAAGAAATAAAAAAAATATGAGAAAGGAAAGTTCTTCCTTATAATAGAATGCCAACTAACAAAGATAGAAGGAATGATAAAAATAAGGAATCACCACTTGGCAACTTTCATTATGATGATTGATTCAGCTTGGAGTTGTCAATGAATTCTAAGACCGATGTGGAAAACTTGATGAGAAACAGAATAGTAGTGTAAAATCCTAAAGTCTTGCCTCCAAATGCCAATTGAGTATAAAAGGAAAACTGGGACATTACAATAGAAATCCAGTAAACATCAACTTAACCACATGCTCAAGAACAAATCAACATTGTGTGGTGCCTCCTGATATAAGGCACTAAGGAGAACACGGTATCATTTCTGTGATGTTCCCACCAAGAATGCATGACTTGTGTCTGGTCATGAGCAAACATCAGACAGCACCATATTTAAGGTCATATTATAAAATCAAGGGATATATTTCGTAAACTCCAGGGGACAAAGGTGGACACTGAAACTGTTCCAAATTGAAAAAATCTGAAAAGATACAGAAAGTGAATGTAATTCAATTTCTCAAATAGGATATTGGACCAAAAAGGGAATGGAAACATTGTTGGGACAGTTGGCAAAATACAACTAAAGTCTATGGATTCAGTGATAGTTTCTGTCAATGTCAATTTTCTTATTGGCAGCACTATATGTTGTTATTATACGATGTATTTAGCAGAATGTCCCAGTTTGGGGCAAGTATACACTGTTGTACTTAGAGAATGATGACTCATCAGTCAGGGAAGAAAGAGCAGCAAGAAAAAGAAATGTTAAGTGAGCCAGGCATACTGGCTTACATCTGACATCCCAGCATATTGGGAGGCAAAGGCAGGTGGATCACTTGAGGCCAGGAGTCAAGACCTGTGTAGGCAACATAATAAGACCTCATCGGTACAAAAAATTTAGGAATTCCAGCCTGAGGAACATAACAAGACCCTGTCTGTACTAAAACAGACAAGTAGGTAGGCATGCAGCTGTAGTCCTAGCTACTTGGGAGGCTGACGCAGGAAGATAGCTTAAGTCCAGGAGCTTGAGGTTGTAGTCAGCTATAATGATGCTACTACACTAGGCTGGGTGACAAAATGAGAACCTGTCTTAATTAATTAATATTTTAAAATTATTCAGGTGTAGTGATGCATACCTATAATCCTAGGTACTAAGGAGGCTGAGGCAGGAGGATCACTTGAGCTCAGGAGTTTAAGGTTTCAGTGAGCTATGACTGTGCCACTACATTCCAGCCTGGGCAACAGAGGGACACCCTATTTCTTTAAAAAAAAAAAAATCAAATGTTAAATGATCGTCCTGATGAAGAAATTTTGTTTTACTTTGGAAACATTTCATTTGGTTTGAAAACACTGTAAATTTTTCTTAATTTAAAAGCACTATCTCAACTGTCTAAATATATACTACATATAGAATTGGTTTACAAATTCCACTTGCAAGTTTTTTTCAGTTCCTAGAGATACAGTTCATATTGGCAAAAAAATAAATGTGCACGTATAAGCCAAACTGTAGAGAACAGCCAAGCCACTGTCCACGATCTGTATATTCAAATGGCAATACTGATAAAGAAATAAAAGTTGAATAGTTCTGCTTTGTCACTGTCATCTATAACTTCATACTATGACTTTCTCCAAAATATATTTGTGGTTATTTTTATTATCTTTTCCAATTTTTATCTATTTTTGAGACAGAGTCTCACTTTGTTGTCCTCATTAGCTCACAACTCACAGCAATCTCAAACTCTTGGGATCCAGTAATTCTCCTGCCTTGGCCTCCCAACTAGCTGGGACCACAAGCACCCACCACAATGCCCGGCTATTTTTAAGAGATGGGGTCGTGCTCTTGCTCAGGCAGGTCTTGAACTCCTGAACTCAAGCAATCCACCCACAGCAGCATCCCAGAGTACTAGGATTACAGGTGTGAGCCATTGTGCTCAGCCTGCTTTACTGAGTTTGTGTTGTTTATCAGGCAAGGTGTGCAGGGCCAGTGCGCTAACCACTGAAGAGAGCGGCCAGCTCTTTTCCAATTTTTAAATGCCTCTGTTTTCTTTTCATAAGTCCATTAATGTTTACATGCTTACTTCTGGGTTTATTGGAAAATGCCCTACGTAAATATCTTTTTTTTTTTTTTTTGAGAGAGAGAATGCTTTATCTTCTTTCTCTTTGGGATTGTTTAATTTTTAAAAACTAAGTCTAAATATTAGAGGTGAACAAAAACAGATCAAAAGAAACACTTATATAGCTTATGGCATAGAGATAGATACTAAACAAGTAATAAAAGATGCAAATAAAACTGCAACTATGATAAGTTCTAGAATTAAACCATAGAGGAGTTCATGTCTTCATTTCTTTGTATCAAAGAGCAAGGGTTAGTTTTTGATAAGAGGCTGAAGAGAGAGATAGCAAATTATGAAAAGCTTGGTTCAAAGGCCTTCATTTTACAAGCAGATATGAAGTCTCTAGAGTGTTAACGTACATGGGGTGGGGAGAAAAGAAAAACATGATCATCGTGAATTTTAATCATTCTGGCCAGGCTCAGTGGCCCATGTCTGTAATCCTCGCACTTTGTGAGGCCAAGACGGGAGATTACTTGAGGTCAGAAGTTCAAGACCAGCCTGAGCAAGAGAGAGACCCCCTACTAAAAATAGAAAAATTAGCTGTGTGTGGTAGCACATACTTGTAGTCCCAGCGACTGGGGAGGTTGAGGCAAGAGGATCACTTAAACCTAGGAGTTTGAGGCTGCTTTCAGCTATGATAAATAGCTGTTTAAATAAATTTATTTAACATTCTAGCTACAGCTTTGAGCTGCAGATTCCAAAGTGAAATACACAAGATATTCCACTAGAGAGCAGGAAAAATATTTGAACTTCTACAAACATATATTAAAATCTTAAGCGTTACTAATATTTAGCCAGGGACATCAGATGTCATATGTCATTTGGAGTCATTGAGGTAAGGTGAAGAAAAGATGGCAGCTCCAAAGTGTTAACTGGGGAACCTTCATCCATCCATGGACTTCCCCATGTTGGCTGTGTCTCTGTGTATGCACGCCCACGTAAGAGGATTTATGGATATAAGGCTAATTTAACTGAAATAATCTTCATAAAATAGATACAATCTTAAAAAGACTCCTGTAGAGAAACCATGGAATGAAGTTAACAACTAGGATTATAAAGCATAGTGATCAAGAAATTCCTCTGGGTTTAAACTTACGTGACTCCAGTCACTGGAATAAGAGTTGCAGGTATAGGAGGGTTCTGGGGAAGCGGGTACAGGGGCTTCAGACTTTGGTTTGGACCATACTGGGCTCAAAGAAGAGATGTAAAGTAGGCTGTTGGATGTGCGTATATGAAGTTTCTGGATGTCGACACCAAACATTTGAGTTGTCTGAGTAAAGGTGTTATTTTAGATTTTATAGGCTTTAAGGAAATCTTAACTTTAAATACCAAAATTTCAATTTTGACAGCCTCACCTCTCTCTTGATCTGTCTTCCTCTGTTATCTATAATTAGAATTCTATATTTACTCTGATGTTTTTGAAGTTATCTTTTAAAGCTAAAGACAGATGTTTCCTTCCAATCTTAGGAGAGCTCACAGTAATTATTTTTTACTTTTAAAGAAATAAGTAAGTATATTAATGATGTTTTACATGAGTGCTTGTTTAAAAAAGGCATTGAAATCAGCTGTTTTCACTTTTTAAAGTGTGACAATTTCAAACATACAAGAAATTAAATACCCATGCACCCACCAGCCATATTTAATAGGTTTATATTTTGCCATATTTGCTACAGACTTTTTTTTTAAAGAAACAAAGCATTATAGAAACAAAGATACAACCACCCTCATGTCTTCCCTGTCTCTTCCCAGAGTGGGGAGGAACAAGTAGGTCACATACCAAGAAGCGTGAATTAGAAGGTACTAGGTGTCTCAGGACCAAAGCTAGCCCCTAAAACAGTAAGACAATCCCTTCAAACTTTAATAGTAAGTATTTCAGGCTGGAAGTAGTGGTTCAGGCCTGTAATCCCAGCTCTCTAGGCCCAGGCAGGTGGATCACCTAAGCTCAGGTATTTGAGACCCAGTCTGAGCAAGACCAAGACCCCATCTCTACTAAAAATAGAAAAACTAGCCAGGCATAGTGGCAGATGCCTTAGTCCCAGCTACTGGGGAGACTGAGGTAAGAGGATCTCTTCAGTCTAAGACTTTGAAGCTGCTGTGAACTATGATGCCAGGACAGTCTACCCAGGGTGACAGAGTGCAACTCTGTCTCAACAACAACAACAACAAATAAATTAAATTATTTTAAGCCTAGTATTCTATACCAACTCTCACTATAAATCAAGCGTGATAGTAGAATTAAGACATTTTCAGATGTACAGTCTCAATTTGACCTCTTGGGTAGTCTCTCAGGAAGCTGCTGGAAAACATGCCTCACAGAACAGAAAGGTAAAGCAAGTGAGAGGAAGGGTCAGGATGCGGGAGAAGGTCCCCAGTGCAGGAGGAAGGGGAAAGGACTTTCTGGGACGATGTGACAGGAAATCCCAGGAAGGCAGCTGAGGGGCAGGTGGCGAGGACAAGGCATCCAGATGAGAACAGCAGGATGGAAGGTGTGTTTTTCAAGACAGTGGGAAACAGAGATTCCCTGAAGTGTCAGAATGTATTAAGAGATACACTTAGTGACACAAGACAGAATGACTTAATAGACAGGGGCACATGGAAAACTAAGTGAATAAAAGAAAGATGCAATTATGTCCTGTTATTTCAGTTACTTGGGAGGCTGAGGTGGAAGGAAACCTGAAGCTCAGACGTTGGAGACCAGCCTAGGTCACATAGAGAGATCATTTGAGATCATTTCAAAAAAAAAAGATGAAATATAACCACCCAGAACACAGAGTTGTAGAGGAAAGTAACTATAATCATGATATACTATATATGTGAATAATATATAATTGGTCATAATAATGAAAACTGAATGCTGATTTAGCCAAATGAAGCTGTAGCTATACTGAGATTACTGTGACTGAGGGGGTTAGAAATAAGAGATTAATCAATAGTATATAACTTGGAAAAAATAGCATTAAATCAATATTACTTAGAAATATGGCAGTAAGCACTAAGAAAAAAGAGCTAAAAAAGTTGATAGTGGTCAATAATCAGGGGCAGGATGGGACAGGAGACTGTCATTTTTAAATTATATGGTTTGTGAAATAATTAACTTTTTAAACTATGAGCATAGCTTTCAAAATAAAATTTTATATTAAAAAGAAAAAAATGATAATACTTATCTGCAGAAAATCAAGTTTAATTTATAAATAATGACAAATAGCATCTCTTAGATGGTTGACTTGGGAAGATAAGTATTGAACATGTTTAGACATGTGTGACTTCCTGCTGGCACACACTGAGGTCACACTATGTATCTCACAGCTGGCCTTACTTTCTGAGATGTGACATGTCCACCTTGAATAGTATCATTGTCTAACTGTCCTGCTAAAATCAAAGGTAGCTGCTATTTGGCACTTTGCAATCCACTACTCAGGCTGATATGTGGACCGATTTAGGCCTGGTCAGCAAAAGAGGTATTTTCATCATTCTCTGTCATTCTGGTACATTTGTCACAATTGCTCCAGTTTAATCTCATACTTACACCAAAGAGACCCAGCACAGACCTGGCATTAGTTGACTCTTATAAGTGCCAAAATAAAACAAAACTTTGACACTGTAAGAGCCATGGGACTTTCTGTTGTGCCATACTGGTGAAGTTTTAAATGGCTACAAATTATAGATATTTTGGAAACATCATCAGTTTTAAAGATTAAGGGACCCATTGCTGAATCATTAATAATTGGCATATTATACCATAGTCATATGACATAGTCATATAACTTTATCAGGATGCTGCACAGGAGGGAGATAGGTGGCGTCTCCCTGTCTTTTTTTTATCGGTGTATTTTTATGTGGCTGGTGACAATTCACTCAAAGCAGATAGGAAACCTTGGATATAACAACAAAAGACAGAAAGCAATCTGTCTTCTTTCACAGTCACTGGCCACCCCTATCATTCAGCCTATAAAAAAAAATCACAAGCATTTTACATTTGTATTTGCATTCAGCTGTAATTACTAGGCAATGAACGAATGAAATAGGGCCCATTAAGAAAGGGCAGCTTCTTGGGAGTCAGCTATTTATCTTGTTGCTAGAGGAAAGAATGCTCTTCTAAGGAGGAATCCTGGACTATTACTGGTATATCCAGGAAGTTCTCAATTACCTGGACTAAGTGGAAGTTGTTTTTAGATCTGAACCAAAGAGTTCTATTTTGATGATTTAACTCAATGGAAAAATGAACCTCTTAAGTTTCAACTAAGAGACAAAAGGGAGAGTTTAAAATCTTCCATGTAACATTTCTAGAAGAATATAAAACATTGATAATAGTGCTTGCTTCTAGGAGGAAAATTGGTGGGTAGAGGTTAGGAGTGGCAGAGAGTTTCTTATTACACGCTTTAAAATTTTGTATCATGTGCATATGTTACTATTTTTAAAAAATAATTTTTAAAAATGCAACATGTGAGGATTTATCTATAGTCTTACCATCTTCATATAATTACTCTTAGACTTCAGTGTTGCCTATTAGCACAGCAATTACAAGACAGTAGAACCTCTGTAATTGACCACCCCCAGGACTATAACAAACCAGTCAATACATGGAGGTGGTCAACATAAGGAACTGGGCCTACTGTATGGATACGTACGTGTGGTGCACATTTGGTCTAGGAAGATTGGTGGTCACCAATGGAGGTTCTACTGGAATTTCTGTTCTAGAATATTCTGACGTTTTACATTTATACATTTCATGGCTCTTTCGCTTATGAGCACATCACAGCTTCTCCCTAACTTCCTTCGTTTTGTGGGGTGGGTGGTGTATGTGTTGACAGCTGATAGGTAAAATTTTAATGCTCTCTAGAAATCCTTCTAGTTTCATTTCTTTGGGGGTTATCTGGTGTGCAGTGCCCATTAGGCATCAAGGAAGAAAGGAAATGCAGAGAGAGTGATAATATATTTAAATGCAGCTATGGAGAGGAATATATAAATCAAAACTAGCATCCTTAGAGAGCCTGAAGTTGGATATCTAACTGCCAAAGATACCTAAAATAAGAAGAGATCTGAACTTTTCATCTATTAATAAATGCATTGTTTTTACTTGGCCATCACAAAACTCGAGCCTTCCCCCTTCCACCACCTCTGCAGCCCCATCTTTATTTACCGATAGCTAAATAATTTATGCTCTAACACCTTAGGGTAGAATAGGTTAGAATGAGCAAGATGAAAACACTACTAATGTGATTTTTATTTCTCTCATGCAGAATTTTAATGTTTAAAAAGCTTTATCTTTTCAATACTTAAACTAATTCTAAAAAAGAGAAAAACAACCAAAATTGATACTAGTCCTTCAATTTTTCAGCTAAGTTTTCATAAATCAGACTGGCAGCTGGCTAAAAAAATTGAAAACTGTGAAGTTAGCTCTTTGGTGTCAGGTAATTGTTTTGACTGTATTTTAATGATTGTTTTTGCTTCTTGAGTTTGATGTTTGTTTTTAAATATATTAACTGGTTAATTCAGGAAGTCCAAATCTGTGTGTACATATAAGATTTTGAGAGGCTTTTTTTTTTGGATATATTATAACCTTGAATAAATTTATCTACAGTATATATTCCAAGAAAACAGGAACACTTCGTCTATAAACTCTTAAATCACGGAAAAGCGTAATGTGGTTCCTGTTTTATGGAGCTATGATTTACAAGTAGTAGTATCTCTCCCTCTTGCCCAGGTCTGTCTTGTGTCCTGAAACTGAACACTTACCTCCCATGTATTCCGTGAATCCAAGGTGTGCACCTTGTACTTCCGGGGCAGATTGGCCCCCAGGGCGTGTGTGTCATTTGCCTGAGTTTTTCCTTTCCGTTCCTGAGGCATCCAGAAAGTCATCTTTTTCTTCCCTAGTTGGCTTCTCTATTCTGCTTTCACTGGAAGGGTAGAGGACTTTTGTTTGTTGTTTCTGGCCCAGCAGGAACTCTCCAGGGGTCCTTTATTCTTCCCCTCTGCTTCCCCCCATTCTCCTTCCCTTTCATCCTCTCTCCAGGCCTAGTAGTTGGTTTTCCTCTTCTGATTTATGCCTGAAGCAAAGCAGCTGTCTTTTAAAGATAAGAACCAGAGAATAGAGATATCAAACAGACATAAAAAATAACACAGAGAAGACAAAAAAAAAATTCTCTTTCCCTAAAAATAGCTTTGTCATTAGCTCTTTTTATGCTGAACACTCAGATTTATTTCCCATTGTCCCAATAGGGAATAGTCAAACTTCCTTACTGAAGAGAAATAAAACAGTATAAAGGAAATCGTTGAGGCCAGGGTGTTTTAACCAAAGTTAACATAATATGAAAGATGGATAACTTGAATCTTCTTTCTCAGGAAACGTCAAACTTAGGGTATAATCTAAAAGGAAGTATTTTGGGACAAAAACAAAGTATAGGATAAAAAAGACTGATGAGAAGAGAGTAAACTGTGAACTCTAGGGAAGACAAGATAAAAACGAGCATATATCCGTGCTCACTTTGGCAGCACATATACTAAAAAATGAGCATATATGAGTTTATAATATATATTTAAATAAACCTCTATAAGAAAGCATGAAGCATAGCTAGATTATATATATAATTAAATATACTGGTGGGTTGAGGTGGCTCACACCTGTAATTCTAACACTTTGGGAGACCAAGGTTGCAGAACTGCTTGAGCCCGGGAGTTTTAAACCAGCCTGGGCAAGAGAGATCCCCACCCTCCTACAAAAAACTTGACAAAGGCTCATTCCTATAGTCCTACTTGGGAGGCTGAGGGAGGAGGACTGACTGCTTAAGCACAGGAGTTCAAGGTCACAGTTTGCAGTGTGCTATGATGATACCACTTCACTGTAGCCTGGGTGATAGAGTTAGACCTTATCTCAAAAAAGAAAAAAAATGTTTTTAAAAAGAAAAAACATATATGTGTATACACACGTGCACACGTGCAGACACACATATATATGGACAAGGGAAATGTCAGGGTTGAGTGACTCCATTCACTGAGCCCGAGAAACTCTGTGACTTCAGAGAACATGTGAAAGGGCAGCTGCCACTGGCCCTATGTCTTTCCTTTGGCAGCAGCTGTCCCAGAGAAACAGATATAGAAGAGCCTCTGGGTGAGCATGATAATCCCTAGAGTGTTTTCTGCTCCAAATATCCCTCAAGGGTGACAGTGCATCACAAATATGTGTGCATCAAGAACTGGCCTCAGAATTCCCTCTGTAGAATGGAAATTATAATGTAGGAAAGGAAAGTCGATGCGTACTCTGCCCAGAGGTCAATGCATGGGCTTTGATGTCATTCAGGCAGGCTTAAAACACTATGATGCTTGATCTAGGAATTTTCTACTCAATGTACGACCCACAAACCAACAATATTGGCCTTTACCTTGGAACTGGTTAAAAACAACACCTGCCCCAGAACTACTGAATCATAATTTGCATATTAACAAGACTCACAGGTTATTCTTTTGCACATAAAAATTTAAGAAACTCTAGTCTAAATTGTCTAATCTATTCTTGTCCCCGATTCCTAGTTTATAAAATAAGCATACTAGTACCTAGAGGTGTGGGGATTAAATAGGAAATATGTGTAGAGAGAGAGAGAGCAAATGCTCAGTAACTAGTAAGGAAGACAAGTCATAAAGTATGGTTGAAGATTTTGAAATTGAATGCTATGCTCTGGTGCACACACAATTAAATGCAACTGAAGCTGAGTTTTATTTATAAATGCTAACTGAATTTTATGACTGTCTTCCCCCAAACGAAATACAGTGTAGTCATTTAAAAACAAATAGTTCTAAAAGAGCTGTGTCAACGCTAATTGGCTAGCTATGTAAGTCATTTTACTTTTTGGGAAATCGGTTTCCTTATCTGAACATAAAAGTTCAGCTAAGGTCTTTTTTAATTCTACGCTTTTACTTTTAGGTATTTGTTATGAAAACTAATACTCCCCTTCATTGATTAATTTGGGATGTCACAAATTGGATGTAATGGGGGTGGGTATAATTCTTACCTTTCTAGTTGATGAACATTTTAACTTAGAACATAATTCACAGAAAAAAAAAAAAAAAAAAGGAAGGGTGATCAGAATAAGATTCAAAACCTGAAAAGAGACTGAGAAGTATCTTGTGGAGCTCTGCTTTCTTTTCTTTTCTTCTTTTTCTTAAAAGATAAGGTCTTGCTCTGTCATAAACACTGGAGTGCAATGGCATGATCACAGCTCACTATCATCTTGAACTCCTGTGATCAAGGCAGCCTCCCACCCCAGCCTCCCAAGTAGCCAGGAATATAGGTGTGCAGCACCATGCCCAGCTAATTTTTTTCTTTGTAGCTATGGCTTCTCCCAGGCTTGTCTTGAACTCCTAGCCTCCAGCAATCCTTCCATATCAGCCTCCCAAAGTGCTGGGATGACAGGCATGAGGCCAATGGGCCTCATCAGGCCAGCTGATTCGTGGATGAATCCCCCAAATTTGTATTTATAACAAACAACCCAAGAAATTATGACAGAAGCAGAATACAGTTTGAGAAACACTGTGGTAGGTAATTTTTCTCATGTCAAATATAACTTGATTCTAGCCTATTAGATCATATGATACAAATATTATTTTCTACTTACCCACAAAAAATATTCCTAAACACTCCATATTATTGTAAACAGAACTACTGTCATTTGGTAAATATGAATGTGTTTCAACTTTGTTGTAAGCTTTAAATTGGGCATGATAAGTAGCAGTTAAGCAACTAATTCAATGTCTATGTTTCTCTTTGTCCCCAACTACAAAATAGGACTGACCTAAAAATATTCTTGTGAGGGTCATGAAAGGTGTAAGTGGTGGTGCCCAGAGACAAGACTGGAGTGGAGATGTTCAGACCAGGTTTAATGAAAGGGAAGAGTGACCCTACCTGGGCAGAGCAAAGGTGGTATCTATGCCCCAGGCACAGTGAGACTCCTTTTATCTGGGGCCATAGGAGGTGGGCAAATTCTACAACTTGTCAGGAAAGTTAGGGTCTTTTGGCTTGAACTTCTGGCAGGGAGGTAACTAGGTCCTTTATCTTTGGAGGAGAGGAGGACAAGGAGGGGGAAAGGTTTATATGTGGTCCCCCTAACAAGTCCCAGGAAATAAGTATTTCAAAAATTCTAAAGCAACTTCAAATATAATGTTGTCAATAATATTTCTTCAGCTCATGATTCTTTTCAAGTTTATAAACTTTCTTGAAGGCAAGATTGCTGAGTATGACAGTTTGGTAACTAGTATGGGAATTATGTAGTGAATTATGTAAAGAAGAAGAATAATTTCTAGATAGTGCCTAATATTAATGTCTGGTAGTCATACAAGATATTTTGGGTTGCTCCATTGATTGCATTAAAAAATCTTTCAGTTACACACATGCATATGTAATGTTTTTTTGTAAGTTACCAAAACATTGCAATGATTAATTTGAACAACTTCTTCGCCTTGTCATCTGTGACTATTGTCACAGCTATTGTTTCTGCCTGTCTAGCTTTCTTCTCCCTTAAAATCCAGCATTCTAGTTTTCCTGTGGGAGAGCTCAGGTCCTCCATTCTCAGTTCACATTGTTGGGGAGGAGCAACGCGGTTCAAGTCTGAGTGACTGGCCTGGCAAATCAAAGTGTTCCATTCCTCCTGCCACTGTGACTGATTCAGAAATTTGTAAGTGATACAAATGGCTAATGGGAGCTACCCACAGGACTTCTGCTGAAACCTTTGGGATCTGTTCACCATCCCAAAAGAAAGCCTTGGTGGTAGTAAAGCCACTGCAAAAGAAAGCAGAACTTACAAAGGGAGCGAAAATGAAAAGGTACTTTGATGGCCCTTTGGGGGCCCTGAATTAATGGCAGCTAGATGTTTCCCATATCAGAGTCCTCTTTCTCTCATTTTCCCTCTCCTATCTAGGCAATTGTCATGCAGCTGGAGAGTTGCAACAGATGTTTACTAATGGAAAAAGTCCTTAGTCATAGATGACAAGGTGAAGAAGTTGTTCAAATTAATCATCACAATGCTTTGGTGACTTACTGTAAAACATTACACATACATGTATATAACTGAGAGATTTTTTAATGCAATCAGTGGAACAACCCAAAACACCTTGTATGACTACCAAACATTAATATTAGGCACTATCCAGAAATTATTATTCATCTTTATATAATTCGCCACATAATTCCCATGCTAGTTACTAAAAACAGCTCAGCTTGAAAGATGAGTCAGTCTGTCTGGGTCTAGCTTAAAACCTAAGAACCCAAAGCTCACTGTTCAATTGTTCCTTATTGTTTTTGAGATCTAAAAACCAGTCACTAACTTCATCTCCTGCATCTGTAAGAGTTGATTAGAGTAAGGGATTCATGAAGCAGGTAGGCTTGATCCTACAGATTTTATAAAATTAAATAGATGGCTTCAAGTGAATAATTCTTTATTCTTTTAACATGCTGCCATCAAGTGGTTGCTTCGCTTATTCACATTCAAATATCTCCAAGTTAATGCTTACAGTGCAAGGTGCTAAGGAGGAAGTTCCCAGAGAAAATGGAGAATAGAATATGCATATTCTTCCCATGCTCCTACAGCAGAGTATAGTAAAAACACACGTGTAACTTGCTAAATTTGTGAAATGTGTAAATTGCTAAAAATGTAAGGTAGAATGTAGTAGGAACCTAAAGAGACACCAAAGGAGAATTCAAAGGGATAGTCTGCTGTTTTAGACTCCAGTAACTAGAGTCTAGTTTATTCCTCTAATTTCAACTGCGAGTGGTGGCTCGTGCCTGTCATCTCTGCACTTTGGGATACTAAAGTGGGAGGATCACTTGC
>NW_003852532.1:5202983-5207709 GCF_000181295.1 Otolemur garnettii | reverse complement strand
GGCCAAAAAAAAAAAAAAAAAAAAAAAAAAATTAGAGATATAGGGCTCAAAATAAGGAGAGTAATTTTTTTCCCAGTGTTGTCCATGCCACCTCTAGAATACTGTGTTTTATTCTAGGCACCATGTGAGAAAGAGAGAAACTAAAATTACCTAATGACAAACTAAATTTGTCAGACTGTTCAAAATTTTGAAAACCTAGTTAGTCAAAAGGAAAGACAACAGCAAGAGGACTTGGTTGCTTTCTTCAGATGTTTCTAAATACTTAGAAATATTCTGCGTGTTTGTGGAGGCAGAACTAGGGTAAGTTAGTAGAAGCTGTGGAAGTGGAAGAGTGTGTGGTGGGAAGGTTTGTGTAGCAGGGAGGGGTCACAGGCCATCTGTCAGGGGGACCACAGGCCTCACTGCACAGTAGAAAAGAAACTTTCCTGCCCCTGGCCCAATTAGGGTGAAAAAAAATTTGCAGGACATTTTTTTCTTTTTAACCTTAAGATAGCTTTTCTGAATTACATTGGGGAAAATTTTTTACAAGTCAGATTACATTTTTTAACAAACAGCAGAATGTTGAGAGCCTTTGGCACTTCTTTGTAGCTATTAGATTTATGATTAGGACATGTTTGCAAAACAGCAACGTTTTAAACCAAATGTAGGTAGAGCGCTTCAGTTCACAAAATGCCCTCACAAGCATTATCTCACTTCTTTCTTGAAACACCTCTGCAAAATAGATACAGTATAGTTATCCCTGGGAAACAGGTTTAGAGAGGCAAAATGACTCACCAGGAACTCTAGCAAATGAGGAGAATGTTTAAGAGAGCAAATGAGGAGAATGTTTAAGAGAGACCTTTTTAATGCAAACTTTAATAATCAAAGTGGTTGCCTTGGAGACATTTATTACTATTATTCTTTATCTCTCTGTTTAGTACAAGGCCAAAAGAACCAAGCATTGCTTCACAAGCTTAGATATGCATGCTCCTTCCATTCACGAGAGACTTTTCCAGATAAGAGTATATTTGTTGAAATAATTAAAACATATTTTGTATACCTAAAAGAAGGCATTGCTTTTAAAAAGTACATAATCACTTAGCAAGTTAAAGCCTCTGCAATTTTATGATTTTTTTTGATATTTTAGGAGAAAACATTTCCTGTATATTTCATTTTTAATCCCCAAATATATTAATATTGGTGCCACGGGTTTGGAACACTGAATAGATACGTCATAATGTTTTGTGTTTTGGGGACAGGGTCTCACTCAGTTGCCTGTGCTAAAGTGTAATAGTGTCATCATCACCCACTGCAGCCTCCACCTCCTAGGCTCAAGTGATCCTCTTGCCTCAGCCTCCCAAGTATCTGGGACTACAGGAGCACACCATAATTCTCAGCTAGTTTTTAAAAATATTTTTTGTAGAGACAGGGTCTTGCTGTTGCCTAGGCTGACCTTGAACTCACAGGCTAAGACGATCCGCCCTGTTTGGCCTCCCAAAGTGCTAGGATTACAGGCATGACCCTCTGTACCAGCCCCATTAGTTGTTTCCCCCACTCCCAGATTCCCAATGATATGGGCCCTGTTTATCCAAGAAATTAAGAGGCATAATGATGGGCTCTAAGATCACCAGAGTGGTACCGAGTACCTAGCACAGTGCCTAGCAGGTGTTGGGCACTTTATAAAATTTGTTGAATTGTAGTACGTGTTACAACATAAATGAACCTTGAAGACATTATGCTAAGTAAGATAAATCAGATACACACAGACAGTATTTTCTGATTCTG
Organism: Otolemur garnettii; assembly: GCF_000181295.1. Taxonomy (NCBI): domain Eukaryota; kingdom Metazoa; phylum Chordata; class Mammalia; order Primates; family Galagidae; genus Otolemur; species Otolemur garnettii. The sequence continues at coordinate 5,205,945 of NW_003852532.1, read as the reverse complement.
CTTAGATGAGGTACCTAGAGCAATCACATTTATAGAGGCAGAAAGTAAAATGGGTGTTGCCAGGGAATGGGAAGAAAGAGAGAATGGGGAGTTATTGCTCAACAGATAGTTTCCATTTGGGGAGAAGAAGTTCTGGAGATGAATGGTAGTTATGGTCACATAGCAAGGTGAATGTACTTTATGCCACTGAACTATACACCCCCAAATGGCTAAAATGATAAATTTGATATCATACATATTTCACCACAATGTTTGTTAAGTAAAAAAAAAAATCAATCACTTACCTTTATGTAGGAGACGCCAACATCCGAGCAAGATGATCTGCAGCTGAGGCGTGGACCTCCGGGCCCTTCCTCCTTGTGGAGGAGTTCCTTGTGGGAGGAGCCCGTGCCCTCAGCACGTAGTCATTGTTAATTACTCCCCTCACCTGTATCATTCCCATTCAATAAAAGGCTGGTGCGGAGTTTGCTCGGGGCTACCCAGAAAGTAAGGGCTAGCCCGCCTTCCACAAGCTTGAACTTCTAATCCGCTTCTCACCTGGTTCCTTCCTGCGCTAACCGAGACCAGGGTCATAGGAGCCCTACGGGTCGCTACACCTTTAGTTTCCTGAAGTCAGAAGTTATGCCCCAATTCCATGAAGACATCTTTGAGCTTTAATGTAGCTTAAGTTGAAAAAAATTTTTAATTAAAAAAAAAAAAGCACTTGCGGTAGGGCATGGAGACTCATGCTTATAATCCTAGCACTTTATGAGGCTAAGGTGGGTGGATCACTTGAATACAGGCGTTTGAAGTAGCACTTACTCAAGACTAGGCAATAGAAAGAGACCCTGTCTCAAAAATATATGAGATAAAAAATTTTAAAAATGTAAAAATCAGTTGAGATTGAAATAATGTATTACTAAAATAAGAAGTAGACTGACAACTGTAGAGCTGAAGAAAATGATCTTTTTTGTAACTAAAAGTTAAGTTCTCCATGAGCATCAACATCTAATTATTAAAAATTTTTATGATTCTGAAAGGCTACATTTTAATATAGTACGTTTATACAGGAGGGAGCAGTAGAAATATTTTCACCAGAACTCAGGAAGAAATTTATAAATGATATTTTGCTATGAAAAAATTTTTCTTTTAAACATTTGAAGGATTCTCTCAATCCATAGATGTGGCCGTATTTGTTTCCATGAGCAATAATCTTTCCTTCAGAGTATGCTATAGAAGCAAAAAGAGGAATGAAAAAGGGCAGGATCAAGTGTATGTTCAGTCCTAACGCATAAAAAGGTAACACTGTCCCTTATAACAATGTGAATGGCAGAATTATGCAGCATTTGTCATAGCTTTAAATAGAGTGGGATACTTGGGGAAATTAAGTAAAACATGTAGTATAAAGACAATGCTTCTCAGCTGGTGCCACTCCACACAGCACAGTGCTTTGCTACCAGTTGAGAAACTGTTCTTCCTTAACACCCATGTTCACCACAAATGAGGGTTGCCTTTTAGCTCACTATGCTCAGCCCTGCTTGCAGTAGCTAGGTTGTTGTCATGAACTTCAGCTTTCTCAGTCCAGAAGGCATCGTTCATATGTTCCTCTCAGCCGAAGCTTCATGCTAAGAAGCTTTGTTATCTTTTATTATCTCACCCCCTCCCATTGTCTTAGCCATTTACTGTTATTATATCTCATAATAGTTGTGTATGGCTTGGCGCCTATAGCTCAGTGGCTAGAGCACCAGCCACATACACTGGAGCTGGCAGGTTCAAATCCAGCCAGGACCTGCCAAACAACAATAACAACTACAACCAAAAAATAGTTGGGTGTTGTGGCAGGCGCCTGTAGTCCCAGCTACTTGGGAGGCTGAGGCAAGAGAATGGCTTAAGCCTGAGAGTTTGAGGTTGCTGTGAGCTGTGATGCCACAGCACTCTACCAAGGGTGATATAGAGAGACTCGGTCTCAAAAAAAAAAAAAAAAGTTGTGTAATATTATTTGGTTGTGCCCCCAATTTTGGCCATAACCCTACAATATATTTAAGTTTCATTCTTAGTAGAATTGTGTTTTATAGGTATAGCAATAAAGTACTCACTCAACACGCTATTGACATTGTAACATCCTTCAAACTTAACTGTAAATAATAAATGATTTTAGAAAAAGAATGTCCTATTTCCATCATGCTAGATTCTGGTTTTTCAATGGGTGAAAAGGGAGATTTGCTATAGACCAAACACTTGGGGTTGGCAAACACTTTCTGTAAAAGATAATAAATGTTTATCTGGTAATAAATGTTTGAGGCTTTATGAGCCATGTGGTCTCTATTGTTAGCTACTCAAATCTGCATTTGTAGGCTGAGTTCTGCTAAAATTTTATTTATGCTCTGCTACAGACAATAAGAACTAATAAAGATGAGAGAACAAAAACTGTAAATGTAAAACAGTATTTAGAAATCAGGTGGAGGTAAGATCTGTGCTATATCTGGAAGTGTAGAGAATGCAAAGAGTATATTCTGGGCCAAGGAAACCGCATGTATCAAGCCAAAGGCATAGAACATTGGTAGGACCCTCAAGCAGGCCTGCATAGAGGAAGAATTTGCTTAGGCCTGGGGATAATAAATTTGGAAATTGTTTAGATGAATGTTATAAGTCACAGCAGACAAATTACTAAATGGTCTTGAACGTTTGAAATTTGGACTTTGCAGGTTATGAAATTCTCATTGTGTCTCTATTTCATTGTAAGTTTTATCACAGGCTGTGCATGTGTTTGAAATTTATCACTGGACAACTTTTAAATCATAGTGAAAAAGTGAAGAATTTCAACAACTTCAGTAATACAAAGAAGTACCCGGAAGCAGAGTCAAATTATTATTTTATCATGGTAAGAACATTTAACATAAAATCTACCCTCATAACAAATGTTTAAGTGGACAATACCTTATGACTGATGGCTGCACATTGGCTCTCTAGAGCTTATTCATCT
>NW_003852532.1:5199836-5202884 GCF_000181295.1 Otolemur garnettii | reverse complement strand
TTTTTTTTTTTTACCCATTTCACGTCCATGGACATTTAGGTTGTCTCCATATCTTGGCTATTTGTGAATAGTGTTGCAATGAACATAGGAATGCTAATGTCTCTTCAAGATCTTGATTTTAGTTCTTTCAGATACATACCCAGAAATCAGCGTGTTAGCTCATTAAGGCTGCTATAGCAAAACACCTCACAGACTGAATGGCTTAGAAACAACAGAAATTCATTTCTCATAGTTCTGGAGACTGGGAAATCCACAATCAAGGCACTGGCAGATTCAGTGTCTAATGGGAGCCCACTTGCTCAGAGAGCTGCTGTAGACTCTAATGTCACATAGTGCAAGGACTGAGGAGTCTCTCTCTGGCCTGTTTTGGGTACTAATCCCATTCATGAGGGCTCTGTCCTTGTGACCTAGTCACTTTCCAAAGGCCCCACTTCCTAATACATCACCTAGTGGGTGAGGATTTCAACATATGAGTGTGAGGGGACATAAACATTCAAGCCATTACAGGGATTGGTGAATTACAGACTTTAACAAACTGTTAAGACCTGAGTTGAACCTGGAGGACATTATGAAATAAACCAGACACAGAAAGACAACTACTGATCTCACTTACATGTAAAATCTAAAACAACTGAATTTATAAAAGCAAAGATTAGAATTATGGTTGCCAGGATGTGAGAGGGTGAAGGGATGACAGGGTGAGAGAAATGGGGAGATAGATGTTGGTCAAAGGGTTACAAAAGGTCAACTATTCAAGATGAATAAATTCTGTAGGTCTAATGTACAGTTAATAGTGTATTGTATACTTGAAATTTGCTAAGTGAATAGATTTTAAGTGTTCTTACCACGACACAAAAATATAACTATAAAAGGTGAGATACACTAATTAGCTTGACTATACCAATCATTTCACAATGTAGATGTATATTAAAACATCACATTGTATACCTTAAATGTATATATTTATTTTCCAAGTATATTTGAATAAAGCTGGTAAGAAAACGTATACCTAATTCTATAAAATGTGCTTTTCTCTGTACAGACATCAATAGATTTTAAATATTATTCTCAAAATTATGTCATTGTAAGAATAAAATACAAATATATTTTATTACAACACAGTAAAATATAAATATTTAAAAATGTACGAATCATTATTTAAAACAACAACAACAACAAAAAAACCCCCACATGACCTGGGTTTTAAAACTCCCACAAGAAAACATAGGCAAAAAGCTCCCTGGTAACTGGTCTGGGCAATGAAGTCATGGATATGACACCAAAATCACTGACAACAAAAACAAAAATAACTAAGTGGAACCTCCTTAAACTAAAAATCTTCCCCAAACAAAAGAAAGAATTAATAGAGTGAACAGGCAATCTGCGGAATGGGAGAACACATATATATACAAACCATTTATCTGACAAGGAGTTAATCTCCAAAATGAAGAGTTCTTCCAACTTCTTAATGACAAAAAACAAACTAATAACCAAATTAAAAAATAAGCAAAGAACTCGATCAGACCTTTACCCAAAGAAGACATACAAACGGCCAACAAGTATATGAAAAATGTTCAACATCACTAGTCATTAGGGAAAAGCTAATCAAAACCACAATGGGCTATTAGCATCTCACACCTGGCAGGATGGCTATCATTAAAAAAAAAAAAAGGACAACAAATGATGGAGAGAATGTTGAGACACGGGAACACTTGTCCCTTGATGATGGGAATGCAAAGTAGCATAACCGCTAGGCCAGCATTCCTCAAAAACTTAGAAATGTCTGGTAGTCCCTCAAAAAATTAGACATAGAGTTTTCCCTTTTCAATGGCTACTTATATCTAAATCAACTTCAGTATTCTTCAGTTCAACATCCCACGTGAAGAAGTATGACTGATTTAAGTCAGGGAAAAATAAACCCAATGACCTTAAAGTTAAATCCTTGAGCAGTCAGGCTAAATAAATGGACGTGAAGCAAGAAGGAGGACGTTGAGGCGAGAGGTGCTTGTCATGGAGGTGCTGTACAAAGCAAAGGCTAATTACCGTTCTGATTCACCATCTAGGGTGCCTTCTAATAGACCATACATTGGGAAAAACAAGCAGTAGTGGGAAATTACCTCTGGGAAATTCCAGCAGCTAATCTCCAACAACAAATGTAGGTCTCATATGGTAAATCAGTTACTTCTGGACTCCATGCTTCATTATTCAAATGTTCTACCAGTTAAGAGAAAAACCACACCTTATTCTTAGACTTGTGTGGGTGTCTTATAATCAGATTTCATTTCTAATCAGTTCCTTTTGCTCCCTTTCAGCAATTCCCAGTACAAAATACTTTATCCTTTCCTGATACACGTATGTTAAACTCTTTTTAGGAGATAAAAAGCCCGTATGTTAGTCCACCTTAAGAGTTTTAAAGTTAGCCTTAAAGTTTTAGAGTTAGCAATTATCTTTGTTCATTTACACTAACTCTCTCATTTTATAGGTGAGTAAATTGAAGAACCTAAGAACTAAAAAGGCTGCCCGGGTCTAGCGACTATTAACTGGAGGCAATGACAGTGTTGGACCTTGAGCTTGGTTGGGTTTTAATACAAACAATAGCATTTTATTTTCCACTGATATTAAGTAAATGAAATGGAGTTTTTCCATATGTGAATTAACTAAAATTTAAGCCGTAAATATTGTCAGCCATTTTTTTGAAATCTGTCCTACTGTGTGTATTTTACTACACTTTTCTGCCTTTATAAACAAGATCAATGAAACCTTTGCCTTTTACAGATATCTCCTTCACTGTTATAAACATTAATTACTATGTTTTTGTGTAAGGAAATCCTAAGGGATCCTTGAAATATGAAAATCTTTATCAATAGTGACTTCCCTGCATCGTAGAAACTCCGCAAATATTTGTTGGTGAAATGATTCTATACATTTGTTACCACATCCTTTGTTAGTAAACACGACTTTGCAGTGGTCCAGCTTTTCTTTAATCTCCCTCATGCTCCTATTTTTTGAGATTTGTAGGTTAAAGCTTCCTAAATATTGAAGCTTGAT
>NW_003852532.1:5197078-5199418 GCF_000181295.1 Otolemur garnettii | reverse complement strand
TTTAGGCTGTCAGTGTGAGAAGGGTCAAGAGAGTGTCCACACAGGAAAACAAGGGCTTACAGTGAGATGCTCAGCTCCTAAGCAGAGTGAGGAAGGCCTTCACAGGGAAGGGGACCTGAGGTAGAGACGCAGAGCCCAGAGAGAGTGACGGTGATACTCTCGAGTGAGAGCAACCTGACCTAAGGTGTTGGAGCCAAGCCAGATGAGGAAGTCTTTCAAATGGGATGGGATGGAGAGAGGAGAGCCCTGGCTCAGGGTGTGAAGGGCTAAGCAGGGTATGGGAGGTTTCTACCCTAGCAAGGGAGGTATGTGGTGTGGGGTGTCGGGGCCTGGGCAGCCTGACACATACCTGGGAGGCAGCCACACGGGGAGTCAAAGCCTGAGGAGGGCGTCCACGCACAGGGACAACTTGTTACTGGGCTTCAGAGGACTCTATGCAGGGAGTGGGTCAGTGTGAGGTGTCAGAGTTCAAGCAGCATAAAGAGGTCATTTATGCAGGGAAAGTGGCCTGGATTGGTGTAAAAGCCTGAGTGAGGAGGTGCATATGCAATGGGAAGGAGGTGGCCCAGGGTAGGGAGTAAGGCTCTAAGCAAGGTGGGGAGTTGGGGGAGGTCTTCCCATGTGGGGAAGGGGCAACAGCTGATTGATCAGACCAACATGAAAAGGAGAACACTAGAGTGGATTCTGTAGTGCTACAGAGGAATTGAAGGTATCAGTGTAACCGATGGATCTCAGTATTGCCAAATGTAGTGATTAATGTGATGGTAATGTGTATATGTGCACTCAGCTATGCATGTGTGCATACCTATGTGTCCATATACCCACGTTCCCTACCTCTGACCACTGAGACGGCCTTGGAGCAGAGACAGTCCCTTTCTCCACCCACAGTAGGAATGAGCACACCAAGCTCTCCGATCATGGTTTACAAATCAGTTTCCACTAAAAGGAACAAAGTCCTCCTTGAAGAAAAGACTGATTTCAGTGATGGAATTGACAAAGTACCAGATGAGCCTGGAACATCTTGTTCCCCAAAGAAAGGAAGTGCCTCAGAATGATAGGGACGTGTTAAAAACACGTGGGAGTCCCAAATCTGGGACCCTGGAGCATGACACTATGTAATGGTAATAAAAAATCATAATGATTGAATGAAATAGGAAACCATGGGTTTCCTCCAATTTACATACATAAATAAATGAATACATAGAAAGTTTGATGAGAAATAAGATGAGGGACAAAGTTTCAAAGTATCTCTCCACAAAGTACTTAATTACAAAAAGAAAAAGAAGTTTCTTCAAAAGTTTTGAAGTTTCAAAATGGGGAAAACTGACAGATGATCCCTTAATCAAGTGATCCAAGTCAACAGCAACAGGAATGGGAATTATAGCATTCCATTTTGAAATTATGAGCCACCTGATAAAATGTAAAGGAATTCTATGCTATTCCCGCCAAAAATGCAAAACTGAATATAAGCATGATAAAACAGATAAATAGAAGTTGAGAGACCTTCTACAAAGGTAGTGGCCTATTGGGCAGCACCTGTGGCTCAGTGGGTAAGGCGCTGGCCCCATGTACCGAGGGTGAAAAGATTGAACCTAGCCCCGGCCAAACTGCAAAAAAGAAAGAAAGAAAGAAGTGGCCTATTATCTTACAAAAGTGGTCAACATCAAAAAATTAAAGAAGGGTTGACGAATAGTTAGTTCCAGACTGAGGAGATGAAAAAAGACATGGAAATTAAATATGTATAATACATAATTCCAAATTGGATCCTTTTGTAAAAAAGGATATCTTAGGGACAAATGGAGAAACTTGAATGGGATCCGTGAGACTCAATGTGGATTTGATGTTTGTAATGTAGAAATAGTAATTGCCTGATTTTTATGGTTATGCTGTGGTTGATAATAGGAAGAAAACCCTTGTTTGTAAAGAATATACTGCATAGGCCGGGCAAGGTGACTCATACCTGTGATCCTAGGACTCTGGGAGGCTGAGGGAGGTGGATGCCCTGAGCTCAGGATTTAAAGACCAGCCTGAGCAAGAAGGAGATCCCGTCTCCACTAAAAATAGAAAATATTAGCTGGCCAATGTGATGGGCGCCTGTAGACCCAACTACTTGGGAGGCTGAGGCAGACGATTGCTTGAACCCAGGAATTTGAGGTTGCTGTAAGCTGAGCTGACACCATGGCACTCCAGCCTGGGCAAAAGAGTGAATTCTGTTTCAAAGAAAAAAAAAGAAGAATATACTGCAAAGTATTTGGAAGTGATCCTTATGAGGTCAGCCACTTACCATCTGATGTTTTAAGAAAAAATGTTCTTTGTTTTGTACACATAACTTTTCTAAGC
>NW_003852532.1:5195182-5196226 GCF_000181295.1 Otolemur garnettii | reverse complement strand
CAGGATGTATAGAAGTTAATCTGCAAAATGTGTTTCTGATAGGGATGAATGGAGAGGGAAAGAATGGAACCAGGAGGCTGGAGAATACACTGTGGGGAAAGACGACAGAAAAAGAGAGGCATGGCAGTTGGCCATAGATGGACGCTTCTGGAAAGAGTGAAAGGAGCTGCCATCTGGAGAAGAAACTTAGGGACAGAAAGGAGATGTGTCAAGCGGGTTTTATGAAATTTGCCGTAAGATTTGCTATTTAAACTCATTCTTATTCACATGACCTTAACTAACTTGAACATGAGTTCAAATCAATCTTGATTTTCAGATTTTGGTCTTTTCTAACACTTACATATTAACGAAAAATAAACAGAGTGGACTCTCTGTGTCATTGGTTCTCATCTGTGGGTTCAACCAACCATAGATAAAAAATATTCAGAAAAAAATTTGTCTGTACTGAATATGTACAGAGTTTTTCATGTCATTATTCCCTAAACAATATAGTATAGCAACTATTTACATAGCATTCACATTGTATTAATAATCTGGAGATGACTTAAAGCATACAGGAGGACGTAAAGTAGGTTATTTGCAAATACCATTTTATATCAGGGACTTGAGCACCTGCTGATTTTGGTATCCAGGAGAGGTGCTGGAAACTAACCCCCTCAGATAATGAGGGACAATTGTACTTACTTATTAAGGTAAAAAATGTTCAACTAGGTAGCATCTGAAATCATCTCTATGTACAAGTTGTACATGGAAATATGCAAAGGAGGAAGAGGGCTTAGCCCCACATCTAGGAAACTGCTGTCTTGAAGGTAGACAGCTAAGGCAATAGAGGGAGAAGGAGGAACCGCAGGGATCCTGGAAATCACGAAAGTCAGTGTTTGGAGTTTGCTAAGAGATAAGAAGGCAGAAAATGGACCTTTGGTGTTGGCAATATGACAAGTAACACTGACAAGAACCATTCTGAAGGCCCGATGGAGATGAAAACCAGACACGTATAAGTGGGTCAAAGAGAGAGTTGGAAGTGAAAAAATGACAACCACCTGC
>NW_003852532.1:5192720-5193471 GCF_000181295.1 Otolemur garnettii | reverse complement strand
GGAAATATGTAAAGCCAGATGAAATCTGTTTCTTATTGCAGTTTGTTGGGGGAAATTTTTGGTTTGTTTTTGTTTACAAAGTACTTTGTACTCTGAAGCCATTAATTACTTTCAAGAGATATTCACGTTCTTTCATGTGACCTCTATTTCTAACGAGAGGATAGAAGGAAATGTTATGTTCTCTTCAATTCTCTTTATAATTATGTCGTAAGAATAACTTTTCATTAATGCAAGGTATTTATGTGCCTTAAACAATTTCCAGAAAAGCTGAATTCAAGTGCATAGCAACACTGAGTATGGATGCCAATTGACTTATAAATTACTCAAAACAATCTAAATCACAGTTACTGTTGCCTGTGGCTCCTAAGTATGGTACTCAATTTGCCTGTAATTTTTTAGAGGTGGAACTGTGTTAGATGCTGAAATTAATACAAACTTGATATGTTAACAGTGAGGTAAACATAATAAAATTGAAGTATTTTCATTATTGTGAAATTATTTCTTTACTCTGTTGTCTTTAACAGAAATTTTCAGTGTAGTTAAATATGTAATTTATTTTTAAAAATGTAGATGTTTCACTTTTGCAAAATGAAAAGTCATATAAAATAATATTGCCTACATTCACTCTTCATGCCAATAATATTTTTTTTTTTTTGTATGAGGCATTAAGTTTGAAAAGGCACCTCCCTTAGCTCATGTAATCTTCACAACAGCCCTGTTACCATTCCAATTTTGCCCAGTGGAATGTATC
>NW_003852532.1:5186424-5188240 GCF_000181295.1 Otolemur garnettii | reverse complement strand
GCGACTTCCCAAACAGAAAGTTACCCATGTCTTTGCTTATTTTATCAGACACTTTACTTATTCTCAGCGCGGTTTCTTAATTTCTAAATTGGCCAAAGGTCCCACTTCCCCTGAGCGGAGTTTCCCTTCGGACTTCCTTCCACTGTCTACCAAAGGCCTTACCTACATCCTGATGTTGAACCCTTTGGTCCGCGTCCCTGGTGTCCTGCTGTGTCCTGCTATATCCTGCCCACTACGCCAAAATGTCGCGACCGGTTGGTCTCCTGTGGCCCTGGTCTGGGTTAGCGCAGGAAGGAACCAGGCAAGAAGCGGATTACAAGTACAAGCCTGTGGAAGGCGGGCTAGCCCTTACTTTCCGGGTAGCCCCGAGCAATCTCCGCACCAGCCTTTTATTGAATGGGAATGATACAGGTGAAGGGAGTAATTAACAATGACTACGTGCTGAGGGCACGGGCTCCTCCCACAAGGAACTCCTGTGGAGGAAGGGCCCGAGGTCCACGCCTCAGCTGCAGATCATCTTGCTCGGATGTTGGCGTCTCCTACGCAAAGGAAAAACTCTAAAATGAGTAGATTGCTTCCATCCCTTTCACCCCGTCCTTTCTGCTCTTCCTCTTATGTAATAATTATTGTTTATTTATCTATATGCTATTATTTCTTTTTGTCAGTATAATCAACTGAGCAACTTCTTAGCCAAAGCATAATTTACTACATATCCTTTTCCATACTTTGTTTCTTTCCCTTAGTAATATATTCTGGGGATTACTCTGTTACTCTGTATTGGTGTATAGATTTTCTTCATCCTTTTTATTGCTGCATCCTACTTCATTGTGTAAATGTACCATAGTTTATTCACTAAGTTCTCTATCCATGATCATATCATAGTTCTTTCCAATCTCTTGCTATTATAAATAGTGTCCTAATGCATAACCTTTGCATAAGTTATTTTGTAATTTTGCAATATACAATCTTTTTAAAATTAGGGAATAAAAATAAGGATTATTTAGAAAGAAATCTTTGCCAAAGTTATTTATGTTGTGTAGTATTAGCAAATGATTACTTGTATCCTAATGATGGATTACATGCATATTTTTACCTTGATTGTTTTGTGACCCTAAAGAAGATGCATTAGGGATGGCTAACTGCTTCAATCAACAACGAAATTGTGGTGGTGGCTCAACACAATTTGTGTCAGTGTTTCTAGTTGTCAAGAGTCCTTTCCTGTGATCTGTCTTGTGTATTTAACCTCCTCTACTGCCTTAGAGTCATATGTGTACAAATCTCAAATACAGAAAAAAGGGCACAGGTGTATTACTTAAGGAAGGGGTGTCTACCTGCTCTTTCAAAGTCTTGATATAGAAATGACACATGTCATGCCTACACCTGTTGATAAAAACCCAGCCATCACATGTCACCCCTCACTGGAAGAAATGGATCTAGTGAACAGTGAGCCAATCTCAGTCCTCCAGAGCTTTGGTTATTTACATCACAGTCTTCATTATATTTATCCCAATGTTTATATACATCTCTCTCATCCATATAAAGATCACGTAAGTGAAATGGTGCTTTGTCTTTCCAATACTACGCATGGAAGTGTGCTAAGCAAATGGAGTGAGGGAGCTAATGACAGGTGCAGTCTTATAATACACATTTTAATATTAAGTATCATTCAAAGCATAGTTTCAGCAACTAGGGGTGGCTTAGGGAGATTAAATGAATAAATTAAAAAAGTGTTGCACTTGCTTTATAAATTTCAATTTCATGTCATGTCCATCAGCCTTAGAGGTCAGATTGCCACAGCTAACCATGAGGAGAGTTG
>NW_003852532.1:5178183-5186108 GCF_000181295.1 Otolemur garnettii | reverse complement strand
TCACAGTAACCTCCAACTCTTGGGTTCAAGCAATCCTCTTGCCTCAGACTCCCAAGTGGCTGGGACTATGGGCTCCTGCCACGATGCCCAGTTATTTTTTTTCTATTTTTAGTAGAGATGGGGTCTTGCTCTTGCTCAGGCTGGTCTTGAACTCCTGACCTCAATCAATCCACCCACCTATGCCTCTCAGAATCCTAGGATTACAGACATGAGCCACTGAACCCAGCCTTAGTATTGGATCTTGACAACATCAGTTAGCAACAACTTGAAGTTTTATGTATATAAAAGTCTTATAAATTTGTTATATGTTTACACATCTTCTATATGTACTGATTCTATCTTCAATTGCTCTATAACTCATAATATTCATTAATTTGACCAGGCCATCTCAGTACATGAATAAAGTTTTACTACATTGCAAAATAAGTGCTATGAAACAAGTACTTCTACATCATAATTATATATAATATCACTGATTTACCAAGATTTTCCTTTCCTTACAAATTTGGAAAAATTTCTAAATTGTCAGCTTAGTTTTGGGGAAAAAAGTGACTTTTTTTCACTTTTGAGAATTAAGATGAATTAACTTTAAAACAGGAAATGAAAAACTAAACGAGGCGTCAGCATGTAAATTTTTATATCCAGTGGTAAACGTGATAAATGATCTGGACAGCTCTTGCCTAGAGTTGTTAGACTAATTTCTTAATGGAAGAAGAGATCTTTTCTGTTTCCTGCTGAGATTCTGAACTTCTGAACAGAAGTCTTACTGAAGAAATTAATGACTATTTCATAGAACATCAAGGCACTAGAAGATAATGAAAATAGTATTTATTTAGAAAGAACGATATTGATGTCCTAAGAGCTGTTCAATTATAGAGTTTATATCTCTCATTTAAAACAGAGAAAATGAGTATGTATAGACATATGTACTAATTCAATTCTTTCCCAAGAAGTTTTTCATTCAGAAGTACCAAGTTTAGTAAGGAGCATGTAGGACCTGCATCTGGTCCTTGTTATGTCTACATGTCCCCTTAAGTCTATTTAATCATTTTTAAAAGATAAGCTAGTTGGGCTTAGTGGCTCATGCCTGTAATCCTAGCACTCTGGGAGGTCGAGGCAGGAGGATCCCTTGAGCTTAGGAGTTCAAGAGACCCCATCTCTATAAAAAATAGAAAAAAGTAGCTGGGTGTGCGGGGCATGATGGTGTACATCTGTAGTTCCAGCTGAGGCTAAGGCAAGAGGATCACTGGAATCTAGGACTTGGAGGTTGTAGTGAGCTGTGATGATGCTACTGCCCTCCATCCAATGACAGAGCAAGATTCAGTTTCAAAAAGAGCATAAGCCATGTTCTCATCTACCTTGGATGTTTTCAGTTTGAAATGAGACTTTAGGTGAAAGATCACTGAAAATTTATGAAAAGCCATATAAATGCAAAAACAATTAGGAATTATTTTAGAGCAGTTCTTTAACAGTACAGCTCAAATATCCTCAATTTGCGGGCTCCTTAATCATTACCTGATAACCATGTATCTATTCCTACACACAAAAGCACTACTCTTTCATACTCTTCCTAGATCTTGACAATATTAAATCCCAACAATAGCAATTCTGTAACAAACTTGGAAAAACTTAAAATTGTTATGATATCTAGCAAGATGATTCTCAGATTTATTGACGCTGTATTAGCTTTCACCAGGTTATGTGGCGCTCACTAACAACTCTACGCCTCCCTCAACACATGTACACATAAAGCAGCGTTGAAAAAGTCTCAGGGAGTAGAAAAGCCTTTAAACTCTTCTCTGAGCCATTTCCACCCCACTGAAAGGACTGGGTTCACCTGCTTTGCAGTTTTAACAAAAGATATGATGGACACCCTTTTATATGATTTTTGCACTGAGGCTAAATCTGTGGGGGTGAGGGATAAAGTATATGTTGTGTGGTCTGACACTCTTCTAGCGAGGCCTCCTTTTCTTCCTTGGTATGAAGGTACCATTTAAGTTCCCTCCAATACTAAGGAAGCTTTGAGAAATTTCAAACTTACAACATTTAGCCAATGTGCTTTTCTCAGTTATCATTCTCTTGTAATCCTGGGCATGAGAGATTTACATACCAAACAAGAGTTCCGATAACTCTGATTTAGTCCCAGAATTAATGGCAACATCATCATCTTTGGTAAACAGAAAAGAGTATTGAAGATCCCAAACAAATTTATGTTCATTACCCTTAGCCACCAATACACAGGTAGAAATGTTCTGAACATCATCTGATTAGATGTTATAATTACAACTCTTAGTTTTCTAATTTAGTATGGAATCATTGTGATCATTTTCTTTTCTGGGTTTTTTCCTTCGGCTGCTTTTCAGCTTTCAACTGTATTTTTTCCTTGGTATTCTCATCTATGGTGATACCATCACCTAACTTTCGTTAAAAAATATTCCTTGGCATGTATTTCTGAAACTGATTTCTTTCACAATCGCCTGTCCTTATTGCCAACATACTTACTAGAACATTCCACTTGGATTTCTCATAATGTCAACTTAAAGTTGATATTTCATACCTTTCCTGACTTGCTTCCCTCTCCTCTTGTTTCACTTGCATCTACTCTTTTGGCCTTCTTCTTTCTACAGACGGTTTTCTACTTTGTATTCAGACCACCAATCTAAAAAAGTCTGGACATGCTCTCTCATGGACTGCATTTTCCTAAATATCATATTCAGTCACTAAATCTCACCACTTTTTCTTTCAGGATGCTTTATGACCTTCGCTTAGGTTTAGTGTTACACTAGTTTTAGTTTTATACCTAAATGATATCAATTTTGTTTGCCTTCTAACCAAGTTTTTTTCTAATTAGCATAGTATTCCATGCTAGATTAGTATCCTACAATTGAGGAACACTGTATTCTCTCTTTCCCAGTCCCTTGGGGTAAATTCTTCTATCTTCCTCCAAGTATGTAGGGTTTTCACTTACTATAATGTTTAGAAGTAGGTTCAGCTGAAAGTAATAAGTGAACCAAAATAAAAGTAGCTCAAACAAAACATATGTAAAAGTTCAGAGATCCAGGGTGGGGTTGACCCTCCATAGTATCCAAGATCTTTGCAGTTTTTCTTTTATTATTCCTTCACATGTGGCCTATACTCCCCAATTCATTTCATGGTTCAAGATGGTTCTCCAATCCTGTCTTAATTCCAGTCAGCAAGAGGAATAAACTTCTCGGATATTGCAACCACCACTGCAGTTTACCCTTTTTGGTCAAAAGTTATTTTCAGGCAGGGCATGGTGGCTTATCCCTGTGATCCTGGCTGAGGTGTGTGGATTGCTTGAGCTCAAGAGTTCTAGACCAGCCTGAGCAAGAGCAAGAGCCCTTTCTCTACTAAAAATAGAAAACTAGCTGGGCATCATGCCAGGGACCTGAAGTCCCGTGTACTCAGGAAGCTGAGGCAGGAAGATCACTTGAGCCCCAGAGTTTGAGGTTGCTGTGAGATGTGATGATGCTACAGCACTCTACCCAGAGTGACAAACTAAGACTCTGCCTCAAAAAAAGAAAGAAAGAAAGAAACATCAGGTAGGGACATTACCGTGTGTGTATTTATAACTTAGCTGTAGAGATAGAGTTGTAAAATGCTAATAACCACTCTGTATTGCTAAAGGATTGGTTCTAGGACTTCCCCCCAACCCAATAGATCCCCAAATCCATCATTTTCAAGTGCCTTATACTGTATATAAATTGGTATAGTAGTACTTGCATATAACCTATGCATATCCTCCCAGATACCTTAAATCATCTCTAGATTACTTATAATACCTAATACAATATGAAGGATATGTAAATAGTTGTTATACTGTATTATAAAGGAATGAAAAAAAATGTTCTGTACATGTGCACATTCAGTACAGATGTAGCCCCACCCCCTTTTTTTTTTTGAGACTAATTTTGAACCTTGGTTGGTTGAATCCACAACTGGGAACCTAGAGATACAGAGGGGTGGGACCAAATATATAGAAAATGAATTCTCATTTTGGAAAAACAATTTCAATGCATGGACTCTCTTCCCCTGCCCTTTCAAATCCTAAAGATCCTTATTGATGTCAACAATAAAGGATAATATGACAAGAATCTTGATTTTTGATATTAAAACAGTAAATTTCAAAAAATTCTGAGGACTTAAGTATAGAAAAATAAGTTAGTGGTATATTTGAAGAGATCTCATGATCTTTGTATTATTTTTCCTAAAATAGCAGTTGAATTGGGTTGATATAGGTTGAGTAGATTCTCTTGATCTTTGTAACCTACTTCCTGCATTGTGAATTAAGTGGTCATGGGAAATGAAGAGCTGGGAAATTTAGAGTTTAAACCCTGCCTTGGCTTCATTAACACTGAATTAAATGGATAGGCTTCTCTTAACATAATCATATTTAAGTAAAGAACTCAAGGAGAATGACAGCTTCTGTGCCCCAAATATTTAAGACACCAACCACTCCAGACATTTTTCATACTTCCTAAAACCCTTTCACAATTCTAGGAAGTTGGTTTATCTAGTGCTATGAATCCCTGTTTAATAAATGAAGAAACTGGCTCAGAGTTAAAGGCTCATTTCAGGCCACATGCCTCCTGAGTGGCCATTCAGACTCAATTCTACTTCTGTTATTCAAGGAATAGGTCAGTATTTTGTATAACACGCTGGAATTCAGTTAAATAACAACCAAGTGAGTATCTGAAGGCACTTTTTCTCTTGGATGCCCTAGGTAGAGAGAACCAAAATTCTAATGTTGATTTTCTAATGGGAAGAATTCTGCCATTATCTATATATAGGCCAGGGTCCTGAAACTACAGCCCCCAGGCCACATGCGGCCTGAAGAGGACATTTATCGGCCCGCCGGGTGTTTTTGCTGCCACTGCCTGTCCTGCTTAGTAGCCAACTCGTCCCGGCCTGCAGTCCAGCCCTCCCACGGTCTGAGGGACAATGAACTGGCCCCCTGTTTAAAAAGTTTGAGGACCCCTGATATAGGCTAATATCCTTTAAAATAACTGGGAAATCTGCCCATATTTGCTTAAAAATAGGTGTTTAAAGACAGATGTAATCGAGAAATGTGACATTCCCAAGTGTGAACCGATCTCCTGTTCTCTAAGTGAAAAGGCAAGAACAACAGTAATTGATGATGTATATGTTAATTTGAGAGGAGGGAGTGGTCATAGAAAATCTGGCAAAGAAAAAGACATTCCAGAAAGAGTCAATAATAGTGAGCCCATCTACTTCCTATAAGTTCAGTTTTTCTGACCAGAGAGCTAGTTAGGTATGGCAGTGAACAAAAAAAATTACATAGCTCTACATAGGTATATTGAATGCATGAATTAGCATTGACACAAGGATAGGAAAGATAAGCCAAGAATATTAACGTGTTTGCACTGTATTTTTTCCAGGGCAGAAAAGGACCGACAAAATCATCACACAACTCTGGAGAAACTAATATTGTCTTGCTCTTTGAAGGAAGACTATAGAGTATTAAACCAATTTTGGATTTTAGTTTGAAGCTGGATGACTTGGTTGTGTATACTTTGGGCAGGTTTCAGGCTTGCTGCTTCTATGTACAAAGAAAGCAAATGTACCAGATAGGAAAAAAGTAGTTATATATATTGGACAACAAAAAAGATTTAGGATTAAAAGATACTTTATTTTTACCCCCACCTCAGCATCCAGTGTAGAAGATCATAGTAGAAGATCACAGTAGTTACTGAGTACTTCTTGTGTGCCAAACACATGCTACCATGTACTTCGCATACTTTCTCCCTAAATCTTTCAACAACCATGTGAAAATAGGTGATACTATTAATATATCCGTTTTACAGATGAGGAACCTGAAGATCGAAGACAAAACAGTGAGAAGGCGGCAGAGCAGAATTCATGTCTGCCCCTAATTTATTCTCTTAATCATTGTTCACTGGGGT
This sequence comes from Otolemur garnettii, assembly GCF_000181295.1. Classification (NCBI taxonomy): domain Eukaryota; kingdom Metazoa; phylum Chordata; class Mammalia; order Primates; family Galagidae; genus Otolemur; species Otolemur garnettii. Next base: position 5,180,163 of record NW_003852532.1, on the reverse strand, counting down.
CACAGTAACACTTTCTATTGAACTTCAAAGCAAAGAGCTCAGAGAGTATTACCTGAACCAGATAATGTATTAATGTTGTTTGGTATATACCACAAGTTCTCATTGGGGAGCCAAGGTTCACGAGTATATCAGGTTTCATGGCATTACCTCGTCGTATCTTCAGTGGAAGAACTGATGAACTCTGGCTGCGGATGACATGGTAAGAATTTCTTGGTTCCAAATAGAAGAAATAAATTGTAAGCCTTAGTGTCAAAATTGTTGGGATCCTCTTCTGTAGAATTTATCTCTTTAGAAATAGGGGAGGTCATTTGATAAAAATCTTTCAAAATCAACTCCAATGTAAAGTATCTTAGACTCTAGTGTTTCAAAATTTTCATGGTGGAATTACTTAAAGTGCGTACACTACAATACTATGAGAGGCTTAGAGCACTTCTGACTCCAAGCAGCTGGAGATGTACGCAGGTGTTACTAAGCTATTAGTTGGAAGACTGTGGACCTGGCATTACGACAGTACTGCGTGTACAGTACTTTTTTAAGCCCACCATTTGTAATTGATTACATGGGCCATCTGTAACTGTGAATCATATTAGAGTTAGCCCATTGACATTTACAGAACATTTGTCATGTACCAAAATGTTTAGTGTAAAAAAGTTGACATAATAGCTTTGAGGTTTCACTAAATCAACTTTTAAACAGTGGCTATAGGTACAACCCATTGCCGTGTAGTCTCCCAAGAAATATGCTTTATGATGTGATTAACGAAAAGGATACTGCCTCACAACACAGACTAAAAGGTCTTCTGTGACTAGAAAGGTGACTTGGCTGCATCGTTAGCTACTGCAGAACTGCCCTATGGGGGGGAGGGGCAGGGTTCAAAAGTGGCGAGGAAAGAAGAAGTGACAGGGCTGAAAATGAAGTGGGAGCAGCGGGTCGTGACCTGTCGGTGGCTGAAGACTTATCCAAGGGAAAGAAACGCGGAATCTCTATCAAAACCGTGGTTAAGGGACACGTCGGGGCAGACCTGAGGCTCCACTCACTGGACGCGCTCGCGCCACCTGTCAAGACCGGACGAGCCGCCGGGGATCGAAAGGGGGGCGGGGAGGAGGGTGTCCAGGGCCCGGGAAGAAAGCTTCGGACTGGCTGGTCCCTCTTCGGAGACGCTCAGGGGGGTGGAGTTGGAGAAGGAGAGTGCGTTAGACTCCCAAGGAGACTTCACGTGGTCTACGGAACCCTACAAGGGAATCGAGGGTCTCTACCACGCGCCCCTCCCCTAAGCCTCTCAGCTCCTCCTCCAGACACGTGACCGCAGCGAGCTGGCACCCTGGTTCCCGCAGCGTAGCTCGCTCTGTTGCTTCCCTCCCGCCGCTGTGCCCTTCCTCTCTCCGGTTCCCATCCCTCCGCCCTCCCCCACCTCCCTCCCCACGCCCCAATCGCGGCTTGAGTTTGGAAGTGCCCGCCCCTCCGCCCTTTTCTTCGCTTGTTCATTGGCTGAAGTCTCAAGGACGCGTCCGGAGGGCGGTGGCAGCCATTGGTGGGATGAGCAATCCGAGTTCCCGGATGAGGGAACATTCTGCAGTATAAAGGGAGTGGGGAAGGCGGGAGACAGCGCAGTTTGAATCGCGGTGCGACGAAGGAGTAGGTGGTGGGATCTCGCTGTGTCTCTGATTAGCCCTTTCTCTGCCTTGCTTGTTTGAGCTTCAGCTGAATTCGAAATGGTAAACTTCGCAGGGGCGTTCGATGACTCCGCGGGATTTTGCCGGCGGGAGAAAAACCCGTTACACACGGGAATGGGGGTGAAGTGGCGACGGTTGGGAACGCGTAGAGACAGTATTTGGAAGACCGGGGGGCGGGGGGAAGGTGTTTTGTCGGCTGAGAGCGGAGCAACCACAGATCTCGCAGCGGGCGGCGACGGTTGGGTGGCGCGCGCAACGCCGCTGGGGGCCAGCGGGCTGGCGGAGGCGCGCGGCCGCAGCGAGCGCG
>NW_003852532.1:5174970-5178080 GCF_000181295.1 Otolemur garnettii | reverse complement strand
CGGACGCGGCGCGGTGGGGGAGGGGCGCGCCGCCCTGGTAATTCTATATTCTGCGTTCCTCCTCCGCTCGCGGGCGTGTGCGCGCCGCAGGCTGGCGGTAAGGCTGGGAAGGACTCCGGAAAGGCCAAGACAAAGGCGGTTTCCCGCTCGCAGAGAGCCGGCTTGCAGGTCAGTAGTTTCTCGTGCAATCTGGGTGTCGTGGCATTTTTTTCTTTGCACCTCTTTTCTTGTTTATCATCGCTCTCGATGGGCATTTCGTCTTAGCGTGGGTGACTCGGTGTCGCGACTTGGGCTGCCGATACGATAAAGACGGGGGGGCGATCACGTGTGTCGATGCTGGGACGCGTTGCAGCACCAGCGCCTATGCCCCTTGCTTTGGCGCGCGTATAATTTCCCTGCCTTTGACTCTCATATCTTTGTGCATTTACGTTTGTGCGTGCTTAAAATGAAGTTCCCGGTGGGCCGTATTCATCGACATCTGAAATCTAGGACGACCAGCCATGGACGTGTGGGCGCAACTGCCGCTGTCTACAGTGCAGCCATCCTGGAGTACCTCACCGCAGAGGTAAATGGGTGAACGTCTATAATCTGGTGGGGGGCAGGGCGGGGGAGGCGGCGAGAGGGAAGGAGGAAAGTGATGCAAGAAAACTCCCAAGCCCTGAACGCGGCGAGGAACCTACAGGAACGCTAGAGGGAGCTGGTGTTCAGCATGGGAGCCTACTGGGGTTGAGTTTGTTGCTCTTGGAAATGTAATTGCATACCCCTGTATAGCTTTCGTATATCTTGCTATTTGGGTAGTGAGGGGTGACAGTTATTCAAGAAGGTTTGATTCTGTTCTCTGGATGTGGTTGAAATTTAAAAAAAAACAAAAACAGGAGATTGATTAGATTATGCCTTCTAGGTACTTGAATTGGCAGGAAATGCATCAAAAGATTTAAAGGTAAAGCGTATTACCCCTCGTCACTTGCAACTTGCTATTCGTGGAGATGAGGAATTGGACTCTCTCATCAAGGCTACAATTGCTGGCGGTGGTATGTACTAAAATTTTACTTTAAATTTCTTTTAGAGGAAGGAATTCTTTGCTGCTTCAATTTCCATTAATGGTTTTAGTGTAAAAGATGACATTTAAGTATTTTCCTTGATGCAGTGTATCGTGAAATCTGATTTGTGTATAACTCAGTTTGTCATATTTGAGCTTCACGCTTTTAAAGATATCTTCCACTTTGAACGGTGTAATTGCCTTGGTTCCAAGTACCAAAGAATAGGTATCTTTAAAAAATAGGTATCTTTAAAATAGATATCTTTAAAAAAGTAGAATTAATCCCTGTCACTCTTCTAGGTGTTATTCCACACATCCACAAATCTCTGATTGGGAAGAAAGGACAACAGAAGACTGTCTAAAGGATGCCTGGATTCCTTATTATCTCAGGACTCTAAATACTCTAACAGCTGTCCAGTGTTGGTGATTCCAGTGGACTGTATCTCTGTGAAAAACACAATTTTGCCTTTTTGTAATTCTATTTGAGCAAGTTGGAAGTTTAATTAGCTTTCCAACCAACCAAATTTCTGCATTCAAGTCTTAACCATATTTGAGTGTTACTGTGGCTTCAAAGAAGCTATTGATTCTGAAGTAGTGGGTTTTGATTGAGTTGACTGTTTTTAAAAAACTGTTTGGATTTTAATTGTGATGCAGAAGTTATAGTAACAAACATTTGGTTTTGTACAGACATTATTTCCACTCTGGTGGATAAGCTCAATAAAGGTCATATCCCAAACTAGTTGTGTTTTAAATTTCCTTGATCATAATACAGAGTTTTTCTTTTGAATATCTTATCCAGCAATAATAAAGCACATTCTTTCCCTTGAAATTAAACTGTTAATGGGTAGATCAACAGATAGACCAAGTATTCACTTTTTAAATGTTGTACAGGGAGCTATTAATATTTTTTAAACTGCAGTAGGAGTTGGAGTGGGATTGTTACTGTTTCTGAGGCTTGGTTTGTGCACTGGCTGTGCTTGCTGTGTGACAGCACTGCACTAGTCATTACTGGGGTGGACTTGGGGACCAAGAGGGCAGGTGGAGATGAAGAGGACAAGTAGTGATGTTCTCCTGTATATAGATAGCTGTCTCCACAGAACTTTACATTTAGACTTTGAAGATAAAAGAGCCATGTGCCAGACACAGCTTTGAGGTCTGAGATTGGCAAATACGCTTAAGTATGTCAAAGTAACGTTTTAGAGGATAAACAATTCCTATTTGGGGGGAAGAGAATCCAAGTATGTTAAAGTAACGATTCAGGGGATACACAATCCCCAGTTGGGGGGAAGAGAATTGGGGTTTCTTCCGAAGTACCAATTAAGCTGTAGCCTGGCTAATAGCTTGGCTCACTCAATGTTACCTAAAAATTGATACTTTATGGTTGGGTTGAGGAGATAATTTTGACACTTGGTTTCTGGCAAGTTTTTTTATGTTGAAAATTTGGACGTAGACACTGCCAAACACAAAGTGACCCTTTCCACTGAGGAGACTGACATGATATAGTACTTCCCAGACTAACATGTTACAAAAATGGGAAAAGGAAAAATCAAAGAGCTTATTTTTGTGATGGTGATAAACAGGGGTGTTGGCTCCTGCCTTGTTTTAACCACACAGCGGTGATTTTCAAGCCCTCTGCCCTGAGAGAGAAAAAAGGTTGAAAGACCCTGCCACACACGATTAGGGCTGTTTTTTGCCAGAATAATTGTCATCCACAAATTGAACCGCTTTTTACCCCTTTTTGAATACCCTGGTGGGGGGTGGGGGGTCCGGCTCAGCAACGGGGAGCTGAAATAGGGCAGTAAAACCAGCGCCGGGGTTAGGATCCAAGGCGCTCGAGCGCCAAGTCTGGTGTGGGCCGGAAGCGCCGGGCGGGGGCTGACACTGCGGGTCTCACCTGACCGAGTCCCACGACCGCGGGGCCCAGAGGCGGGGCGTCGGACTCTGGGAATTTTCCTGAAAACCAGAGTCGCTTCCCCCCAGCCTTTCTCCCCGGCTCCGTCCGCGCGAGTCGTGCCCGGAGGTCGGGGGCCCGGCCTCGACCGAAGTCCTCCCGCGACCGGCGGCCGGGCCG
>NW_003852532.1:5172270-5174765 GCF_000181295.1 Otolemur garnettii | reverse complement strand
CCCGTTCGCCCGGGCCGCCGCCGCCGCGGTCCCCTGCGCTCCTCCTCGCTCGCCGCCGCACGCCCCCAGCGGGCCGGCCTGCCCTCTCCGCGGCGACGGCTTCCGCCCCTCGTAGCCACGCTACCGGAGGAAACGGAAGACGCCGCAGGCCATGGAGGGGAACCGGGATGAGGCGGAGAAATGTGTGGAGATCGCCCGGGAGGCCCTGAACGTCGGCAACCGCGAGAAGGCCCAGCGCTTCCTGCAGAAGGCCGAGAAGCTCTACCCACTGCCCTCGGCCCGCGGTGAGACCTCAGACCCTTCCCCGCCGCCCCGTCGCCAGACCCCCGCGGAGCCCGCCCCGCCCCCACCATTGTCCCTCCGGGGCCTCCCCCACCCGGCCCCGCCGGAGCCGGCCCGGGGTCCCTACCCAGCCTGCCGGACGGCTCCCCGGCCCGTTTTTGTAAATGTCCAGCTCTCGTTCTCCCGGGAGACTTGTCTGATCCCGTCTTACCACAGTGGGGTTTTATATATCTGAGTGTATATCCCCTCCCCATTTTCACCCCAAATAAGGCCTAGGCCACTCGTGAAGTGAGAGGAACAGGGAAATGTAGTGGCTAATCGCAGGTTCCACCATTTCTGGAATCTGTAGAAAACTGTTCCCAAAACAAACATCTTCGAATACCTGCGATGACATTGCTTTTCCTTGGGAGAGAGAGTGAGTGCCTTTAGAAGAGAGTCGAGAATGATCAAGAGTCAGTAATGATTTGCTAACTAGTATGTGAATGGTAACGTGTTAATTTTTGACAAACGGATCTCTAAGGAATAGGGTATTGGGCTTCTTCAGTTGAATTCACCTTCTTTATTGTCCTACTCTCTAGGCTTCAAAGTAAAAATAACTAATATTTATTGGCCAGTTACACAATGCCAAAAGTTGTACATAGAGGTATAGCATTCATCTGACCCAGTTTACATACATGGAAATGATTTTTCATGAATGAAGGCGTGAATGAATGAATGAGTGAATGAATGAAATTATCTTACCCAGAATCACACAACAATTAGTGGAAAAGTCAGGGTAGTAACTGAGCTTTCAGACTCCAAAAGGCCTTTAACTGCTATTGCCTTGCCAATAGGATATAGATAGTTTCACTTATTTTCATAAGAAGAAAATTATTGCTAATTTAATAAAAATGTGGGGCTACCTGTTTTTATTAATTTTTTTCTTACATTGTTGAAGCCCTTGTGCTCTTTGCTTTTCTCTCGCTTCTTTCTATTACCTTGGCTTCAAACAGGATAAGTAAGGGAAAGGAGAGAAAGGAGTTAATTTTTTTAATTGTAAGAAACACAACGTAAATATTACCATCTTAACCATTCAAAGTGTGCAGTTTGGTAATGCTAAGTATCTTCCCATTGTTGTGGAGGGTATCTTCAGAACTTTTTCATTTTACAACACTGAAACCATACCAATTAAAGAGCTCCTTGGTTCCCCCCCTCTGCCCAGCCTCTGGCAACCACCATTCATTCTATTTTATTTCTATGAATTTGACTACTTTACATACTTAAGTGGAATCATATATTAATAGTATTTGTGTTTTTGTGACTGGCTTATTTAGCATAATATGCTCAAGTTTCATCGATGTTGTAGTATGTGACAGGATTTTCTTTTTTGAAAATACTGAATAACATTTCATTGTGTGCACATGCACCCCAGCCCCCCATGCATATTTTGTTTATCCACTCATCTGTTGATGGACATTTGAGTTCTCATAACCTTTTGGCTAGTGTAAATAATGCTGCTATGAACATGGGTGTACGGAGATCCTACTTTCAATTCTTTTATGTACCAGAAGTGGGATTACTGTGTCATATAGTAATTCTGTTTTTAATTCTTGAAAACTCACAATACTGTTTTCCAAAGTACCATTTTACATTCCCAAGAACAAGACACAAGGATTATAATTTCTCAACATCCTTGCCAACACTTACTTTCTGTTTTTTGTTTATTTTGATGGTAGTGGGTGAGAGGTGATATTGTGGTTTTTGATGTGCATTTCTCTGGTAATTAGTGATGTTGAGCATCTTTTCATGTGCTTGTTGGACATCTGTATGTTATCTTTGGAGAAATGTCTATTCCAGTCCTTTGCTCATTTTTAGGTCATTTGTTTTTTGTTGTTGAGGTACAGGAATTCTTTATATACTCTGACTATATAAAGATTATATATATTCTCTCATCAGATATATGATTTGCAGATATTTTCTCCCATTCTGAAGGTTACCTTTTTACTTTGTTGATTCTATCATTTTATGCATAAAAGCTTTTAAGTTTTTGTAGTGCTATCTATTTTGCTTTATTGCCTATGCGTTTGCTGTTATATCCAAAAAGTCATTGTCAGGAGTTAATTATTTTTTATAACCCCCCCCCCCCACTGTATGAATACATAACTTCACCTAGTCATTATCTATTCTAGAGGGACAATTTTAACATTAAGCTAATAGGCCGTATATACAAAATA
>NW_003852532.1:5166774-5172250 GCF_000181295.1 Otolemur garnettii | reverse complement strand
AGCTAGTATCCAAACTATTGATATTATAGTTGATAGAGTACTAAATGGGGGTTTGAACCAAGTGGTGAGTCCTTGGGTATATAGCTTATTCTTTCGGACAATTTTAACATTAAGCTAATAGGCCGTATATACAAAATAGCTGGGCTTTTGAATTCCTGGCTTTTCACCAGTTAGCTTATAACCATATTCTTAGGCAAGATAGGGAACCTCTCTGTCTTTTGGGTTTTTCATCTGTAAAACAGAGACAATGTACTGATCTCCCAGTAGTGCTGTCAGGATTAAATGGGTTAATACAGGTAGGTAAGTGGAGTAACTAATCACAGACTGTTAGTATGGTTAAGTACTCAAGTAATTTTGGTATCTCCCATTTTACAAGTATGAGACTGAGAATTCTTAAAACCTGCCCAAATGTACGTATGCTGTCATATGTACAACTTGAATCATTCTACCAAAGGACATTACTTAAGATGCCATGGTATAGTACATTAGTTACTCTTAAAGACATGAATGCAAGAAAAAATGAGAAATATGAGTGAAAGTTGGTAGTACAAATATAAGGCAGTATTTGATTACCAAGCAAAGTGATAGACTATAATTGCACAGTCTAAAAACATAAGTTTAAATGCAGACTGTCTCTAACACCTTTTTAAGGAGGGTCAAATTACTTCTCTAAGCCTCCTTGTGTTACAGGCATAATGAGAAAGTCATCAGAGTTGATGAGAGCTAAAATAAAGTTAATTGCAATTATTTAGGAAAGTATATTTTACATAGAACATTCTAAGATGAATTCATGAGAGGGAAAGATCTAGAATGTGTAAGACTCAGATAAAAGATTTCATATAGAAGGAAATTGAAGCTAATGAGATTTTTAAAATTTTATTCCTGAATTTCACTTATTTTAGACTACCACCAAACCCTTTCAACTCAAGTTGACTGAATGTTCCTCTGGATGTGCTTTTATTAAAATAGGCAAAAGAAAATACTGTATCTGATTTCCATTATTCTTATATAGTAACTAGAAAAACAAATGGGAGACTGAATTTTAGCTAAATTCCAGGATTTTTGTTCTCTTAAAATTTTATTCTTGCCAGGTAAAAAGTCTGATATATAAAACACTTTAATAAATTGGCAAGAGTTTTCCTTGAGGAAAACCTTGATCTCTAAAGAGATCCAGTGTATTGTTGCTTTCCATGTTTTTGGTTGAGAATATCATTTTATAGCACGTGCAGTATTGCAGTAGACGTCTAAGTGAATTGAATTATACAACTTTCAAATATTTTATGTATTTAGATTTAAAAGTTTTGATACCTATGAATAGCTTTACCATATAGGAAATATAAAAATTCTGGGAAAATAATGTTAGAACTAAATTACACTTTAGTTTCTTAAACTATACATTTATTGAATTGTTGATTTGTTTTTAATTTTCAAAGAGGGAAATCTCACTGTTTAATGCTTTACATTGCTATTTTAATACTTTAGTATTTCTTAGTAATTGGAGGACCATTTAAAGTGTAGGGTTTGTTTGTTTGTTTGTTTGTTTGTTTTTTGTGAGACAGAGGCTCAAGCTGTCCCCCTGGGTAGAGTGCTGTGGCATTACAGCTCACAGCAACCTCCAACTCCTGGGCTCAAGGGAGTCTCCTGCCTCCGCCTCCCAAGTAGCTGGGACCACAAGCACCCACCACAACACCTGGCTATTTCCTGGCTATTTTTTGGTTGCAGCCGTCATTGTTGTTTTGGCGGGTCCAGGCTGGATTCGAACCCGCCACCTTAGGTGTATGTGGCTGGCGCCTTAGCCGGTTGAGCTACAGGCACGGAGCCTGTTTGTTTGTTTTTAAGAGAAAAGCATTGTTATTGTTTTTAAGAACATCATAGTAATTTGAATCAAATGGTGTCCAACAGCTTCAAAAAAGGGTGTCTTGTCTGCTTTAATGATGGATAAGTATATTGAATGGATAATATAATTTGCAGTGTCTATTTGCCTGATAGCAATTAAGATAGCCCTCTTTATGTTTTTCCTTCATGTAACTTAACATCTAATAAAAATTTTTTAAAGTTCGGTCCCTTTTGTCTCACTTAAAATGGTGAATAAAAAACTTTTTAAACTCATTATATATCTGGAATATTATCCATGGTATTCCTATTAAGATAATTCCATTCTTTTCTATTTCTCACTGACTTAAAATGTAGCAATGAGCACAAATTATACATTCTAGATGATTATTTCTTCAAGCACCAACTGTTACAAAATGATTTCCAAATTTCAGCTAGTATCCAAACTATTGATATTATAGTTGATAGAGTACTAAATGGGGGTTTGAACCAAGTGGTGAGTCCTTGGGTATATAGCTTATTCTTTCTGAGCCTCAGTTTCCTCATCTGTACAATGGGGACTTATTTACTTACCAAGTCTTTACTGAATACATGTTTCTCTGTGACATATAGTATTCTAGGAAGTAGGGATTCAGTGGATAAGATAAAGTACTTGTCCTTGTGGAACTATGTTCTAGAGGAAATCTGAAGTATCTCGTGGACTTACAAAGGTTCAATTCCTGTCATTGCCCTTTCCTTTCCTGAGCCTTAGTTTTCACATCTGTAATCTTCACAGGATTACTGTGAGAATATTTCATTATCTTAAGTTCTATAAGAATGTCATGTATTGTTACTACAGCAAACAAAATTTGCATAGTGTTTTGTTGGAGTAGATAGTAGATTGTAAAGTATTTGTCTCAGTTGTCTTTGTTTGTTTGTTTGTTTGAGACAGTGTCTTGCTCTGTTGCTCAGGCTTGAGTGCAGTGGCTTCATCCTAGCTCATAGCAACCTCAAACTCCTAGGCTTAAGTTATCCTCTTGCCTCAGCCTCCTGAGTAGCTGCGACTATAGGCACTTGTTACCAAGCCTGGGTATCTTCTGTCATTTTTTATAAGTAATTATTTGGGCACAAAAATCATTATTTTAAATTGAGATTAATCTTAATGTGAATTAAGATTACTTGTTCCATGCTTAGTAAACCTTTACTACTTCTGCATTGCCACATTCATTTCTTATTGTCTATATGTATAGCTGACTCTCTCCTAGATTAAAACCACCTTGAAGTCAGGAACCATTTTAATCATCTTTTTTGCTCCCATGATGCCTAACAGTATTTTGCTTACTCTTAGGGCATCTATAGGCCTGGATTTTCTGGAAATGATACTTGTTCATTAATTTTATTTTCTTCAGTAAAGATAAATATTTAAATCAATGACTAAATGAAAATTTTATAGCTGGAAGGCTATGTTTGATACATTCACAAAAGAAGCTTTTGTGTAATCAGAATAAGTGTTCAAAAATATATAGAAATTATTACTATACTAAAAATTTGGAAAGAGTATAAATGTGTATCGATAGGAACTAATTAAATAAATTACATTGGATTCATATACTGTGTGCCTAGTAAGATGATGATGCAAACCTATTTTACTGCTATAACTTAATATGTATAATAAATCAACAATTGAATAAAGTTACAAACATAATGTATATTATTCTTAAAAAAATCTAAAAACCTCAAAGTCTAGCTAACTAGAGTAACTAGAGTTAAATATATTGAAATGGTATGGTGATTCTTTTTTATTTGTATGTGAAGGATTTACAAATTACTTTTACTATTTTTTTTAATGAGCTAAACATACATTACTTTTATTATCACACAAATAAAAATTATTTCCAGTTTGTGAGGAAGAAAGAAAAAAATCAATTTCTTTTTCCAATCATGTGTTCTGATAATTAGATTCAGCTAATAATGGACATTATGTATAATTGATGTGTAATAGAAATTCATGAAATATAAATAAGTCTCAGTTCTTCATTTTTGGATTATACACATAAGCATATTTAATACTATATTAACTTTTTTACTGGTCTTTAATATGGAGTATACTTAATTAAATGCTGATTATGTTAAAACTCCAAGTAAAGTAGTATGTCTAGAAGGTAAATACATAAAATAAGATTAAATTGAATAGTTTTAAAACCAAAAGTAAATGTACTCTGGTTTATACTATCCTAACTAATGTTGGTCATACCGTACATATTTGTAAAAGAAATCTCATGTGATAGTTAAGACACTTAAATAATCAGAAAAATCCAGTGTGTTCTAAATTCTGATGGTACTTGAACAGAATCATGATCTTCTTAGGCACAAATTTCAGTGATTGTTAATACTGAAAACCTTGCTGATTGCATTTTTTTTCTGATTCCATTTTTAAGATGATGAAACTGGATTTTTGAGTGTTTAACAGGCTACTGACCAGAAGCTTTTCGGCACCAGGGACCAGTTTCATAGAAGACAGTTATTCTGGGGACTGGGGGTGGCGGAAGTGTGTATGAGACAGAGGTGAAGCTCGGGTGTTGATGCTGTGTGGCCCTGTCTAACAGGCCGCGGACTGGTGTTGGGGATTGGGGACCTCAGCTTTAAAGTATATGGGAAGATGGGTGTAGGTTTTATGGAAGGGACTTCAGCATCCATAGATACTTCTATTCTTGGAGAGGGTAAGAACCCATTTCTTACAGATACCAAAGGATGACTATATTTCCTATGATCCCCTCATTTTAATTTTTTAAATATTGAAATAATTTCAAACTTATAGAAAAGTTACAAGAATAATACAAACGTGCAAAAACAAAATATTACAAACAATACAAAGAATAATTTTAACTCCCATATGCATTTCGCTCACTCCCTAATTCTTAAAATTTTACCTTTGCTTAATCATGTCCTTCTCCTCCACCCTGCTCTCTTTTTTTTTCTTTCTCTACACACACATATAATTTGTTCTTTTTATAGTATTTTTCTAAGTTAATTAAGACTAGTTGGATATACCATGTCCCTTACCCATAAATAATTCAGCATATATTTTCTAAGATAAGGACACTCCCTTTAGGCCAGGCATGATGGCTCATGCCTGTAATCCTAGCACTTTGGGAGGCCAAGGTGGGTAGATCGCTTGAGTTCACAAATTCGAGCCCAACCTAATGGCAGTGAGACTCCCATCTTTAAATAACAGCCAAGCATCGTGGTGGGTGCCTGTAGACCCAGCTACTTGGGAGGCTGAGGCAAGAGGATCGCTTGAGCCCAAGAGTTTGAGATTGCTGTGAGCTATGATGTCATGGTACTCTACTAAGGGTAACAAAGTAAAACTGTGTCTCCCAAAAAAAAAAAAAAGAACATTCCCTTACATAACCACAGTATAACCATCAAATTTATGAAATTAATTGTTTATATTTCATACAAATTCTGCCAGTTTTCTTAATCATGTCCCTTATGGCAAAAAAGAAAAAAAAGGTACATGTTGCATTTATTTGGCATATTGTTTTATTCTCCAGATATATTTGTTTTTCTTTTTTTTAACCTTGACATTTTTGATGAGTATAGGCCAGTTATTTTGTAGAATTTCTCTCAGTTTGGGTTTGACATTTTCTTCTTTTTTTTTTTT
>NW_003852532.1:5162579-5166735 GCF_000181295.1 Otolemur garnettii | reverse complement strand
TTTTGAGACAGAGCCTCAAGCTGTCACCCTGGGTAGTACTGTGGCATCACAGCTCACAGCAACCTCCAACTCCTGGGCTCAAGCAATTCTGCCTCTGCCTCCCAAGTAGCTGGGACTACAGGTGCCCGTCACGACAACTGGCTGTTTTTTGGTTGCAACCATCATTGTTGTTTGGTGGGTCCAGGCTGGATTCGAACCCACCAGCTCAAGTGTCTGTGGCTGGCGCCTTCGCCGCTTGAGCCACAGGTGCCGAGCCTAACACTTTTGACATAAGAATTTTTCTCAGGAATACCATAGAAGTGATGTTGTATGTTCTTAGTGTGACCCATGAAGAGATACATGACATTGATTTGGTTTTTACTGGTGAGGTTACTTCGATCCCTTAGTTAAATTGGTGATTGTCAGCTTTTTGCACCATAAAGTTACTCTTTTCCCCTTTGTAATTAATATTTTGCAGGGAGATACTTTTAAATTGTGTAAATGGCTTGGTCTTCAACTAATTTTCACCGTCTCCTTTTAGCATCCATAGATTGTTCTTGAATAAATCTCTAAAGGTTGCTAAATGGTGGTTTTCTAATTGTATCATTCCTTCTACATTTATTAGTTGGCATTCAAGCTTATTTATCTATAGGGATTCATAGATTCTTATATAATCCGTAACTATCATTATTTCTTTTGGTGCTCAGATTTTGTTCATGGAAGGCCCTTGAAGCTGGCTTCTCTTTTTGTCATGTCCTCATAATTCTTCAATTTTTTTAACTTCTGGCACAAAAACTTGTCAGACTCACATTTTACCTTCTCTGCCCTAGGAATCAGCTATTTCTTGAAGAAGACTTTATTCCTTATAGTGGACAATAGTGTTTAGAAACTAGGTGTAGACACCAGACAAACTCATTGCTTATAGAGATGTCATTGCTTAGAATCCTGCCAGTGGACAGAGCTAGGGAATATATGTGTCAGCGCATGCATGTATATTTACGTGAATTATATGTGTTTGTAAGAAGGCATACACACATCTTAGTAATTTTATCTATATTAATCTTGATATCTATGAGACACACATATAGTATATTCAGAAACTTTCATTATTAGTTAAATACCTTTTTAGCCTCCATTTCTAGATTGTAATCCTCTTCTCTGACCATGAGCAATGTGGCTGCACCTATTTGTTCATTTTCCTCTGTATGTAATTAATTGCTTCCTTGATCCTACTGGTGCATGTCTTATCAGGCTCAGCCCTGTTTTTGGCTATGGCTATCTCTTTGGTCCTTGGTCGGGGTCTCATAGGTCCTGCCACCCCCAGCTGACAAAAGGAAGAGAAGGGAAGGAAAGAAGTTCTGCTTTTTTTTTTTTTTTTTTAATTTAAGGGAAAGACAGAGGAAACGCACCATTTTAAAAAGATTTGAACCCTATATATAGTGTCAGAATAATTAAATAAATCTAATTTTTACAGTATCTATCTTTATTACTGTATGTTCTCTCTTTTAACCACCGTTTAGTCTTAGTCCTATGAGTAACTGTACATTTAATGCTTACTACCAGTCCTTATGTCAGTATGTAATTATTTTGGATTCCTGAAGTTTCTTTTCTAGTAGAGTCCCAGGAAGGTTTTGTGGGAACTATGTTCCCTAAGTACTGGAATGTTGAAAACAGGTCATCTGTGCCCATACTGATTGAAATTAGTTTGATGAACACATAGTCCTTGGTTCACATTTTCTTTCCTTGGGTATCTATATTCCATTATTTTGTACAAGCACTATTGATGAGCAAAGTCCAATGGCAATCTAATTTTCTTTCTTTTATATATCATTTGATCTTTTTGTGTAGATGCCCAGGTAATTTTACTAAACTCTATCTTGATATTGGTCATTCTTGGTCAGTCAGTATTAGGTATAAATAAGATTTGCCCTTTCATTTTATTTTATATTTTATCTTAATGTTCTTTTATTTTATTTTTTTAAATAAAAAATTGTACTCCAGGCTGGAGTACAATGGCACTATCATAGTTCACTGTGACCTCAAATTACAATCCTTCTGCTTCAGCCTCCTGAGTAGCTAGGACTATAGGCACCCACCACCATGCCCACCTAGTTTTCTTCTTAACATTTTGTAGAGATGGGGTCTTTCTCTGTTGCCCAGACTAATTTCAAACTCCTGGCCTTAAACATTCCTTCTGGTTTGGCTTCCCAAAGTGCTGTTATTACAGGCATGAGCCACTGCACCCAGCCTTCTTATTTTGTTTTTATTCAGGACACCTGTTTGTACATAGGTTGAACCTTCTTTAACTATCTTCAGTATTTACTATTTTCTCTTGAATTTGTTTTGTCTTTCAATTTTTTTTAATTTTTAAATTTTTCTCTTTTTGTATTTCTCTTAAGGCATTAATCTGTTATGTTTATGACTCTTTGTTTTTGGGGTTTTTTTGGCCAGAGCTGGGTTTGATCCCGTCACCTCCAGTATGTGAGGCCAGTGCCCTACTCCTTTGAGCCACAGGTATCACCCAACTCTGTTTTTTCTAGTTTAATCTCTTTTGAATTAATTTTTTTTGATTTCTTATTCTTTCTTGAGTTATATCACCTAAGGTCCTGGTAGATAATTCCTGGGGTGGCTGTAATTCTGATATATGTTGATTTTCATATCATCTGTCATTACAGTGTCACCTGTTTTATTGGCAAGTGTTTGTGGTGTGTATTCACTGTCTCCAGTGATTTATTTTATACTTTTTTTCTTATAATGACTTTGTATCAGAGTTTACTTTTATTATTTTATTTTAGTCATTTTTATGCATTATTAGTTTAGCTTTTCTAAATAAACAGAGACCCTTCTCATGTTTTGGTGTAATGTTTAAAAGAAAAGTCACCTTGCTATATGAGATCTTTCAATTTCTTTCTCCTTCCCACTTTTATCTGGAGTTTCTTTTTTCTTTTGTTATTTCCATTTTACCATTTCCCTCGTCCTCTTCAGTGTAGGTCCTGTGCCCAGCAGTTTTTTCTTGGTGTGGCTTTGTTCTATAAGAGGCCTTTGGTTGATGAGTTTTGAAAGTTTGTAGTGACTAGAGTTTTTTGTCCTTCAGTCTTTATTGTGGACACCTGCACTCCTTGCACCCATGTATTGTTGTAGTGGGCAAAACCTATTCTTTCTTTCTTTCTTTTTTTTTTTTTTTACATACTTTCCTTAGTTTTTCCTGCTGTACTCTACAGAGAGTCCCTATTGGTTATTTTGGAGTTTTTCTGTTCAGTGGTCTGGCAAGTGCCCTCTCACTGTCCTCTGCTTCTTCCTACACTGATGCTAACACACACACAGATCTTGTAGCAGTTGGTAGTGTGTCTTCACCTTCTTATATTTTGGGATTTTGTACATGAAGCTTTCCCTGTCTGCTTTTATGAGAGAAGTTGGAGAGATTTAAAATTTAGCTGGTCTCAGAATTCCTTCGAAGTTTTTAATGTTTGAATTTTGTGAACTACTACCCCCTAAATCAGTGGTTCTCAACCTGTGGATCACGACCCTTTTGGGGGTTGAATGACCCTTTCATATGGGTAGCCTAAATATATCCTGCATATCAGATATTTATATTATGATTCATAACAGTAGCAAAATTACAGTTATGAAGTAGCAACAAAAATAATTTTATGGTTAGGGGTCACCACAACATGAGGGACTGTATTAAAGGGTTACAGCATTAGGAAGGTTGAGAACCACTGCCTTGGACCATGTTGATTTCCACTATGATTACATTAAATACAGACTCTAGTTAAAAATTGACTATACAATGTATATTCTTGTTAACAACTAATAGATTGCTGTCTATTTGAGTGTTTTTTCTGTACCATCTACAACTATATTGTTATAAAAACTAAATTTCTTGTGTCTTTGATGACTTCTTAAATACATTAGCTAAAGCCAGGTGTGGCAGCTCATACCTGTATTCCCAGCACTCTGAGAGGTCGAGGCAGGTGGATTGCCTGAGCTCAGGAGTTCGAGACTAGCTTGAGCTAGAGCAAGACCCCATCTCTAAAAATAGCCGGGCGTTGTGGCAGGCGCCTATAATCCCAGCTACACAGGAGGCTGATGCAAGAGAATTGCTTGAGCCCAGGAGTCTGAGATTGCTTTCATCTATGATGCCAGGGCACTCTACCAGGGGTGTCAAAGTGAGACC